>NW_027069714.1:0-2249 GCF_002906115.3 Quercus suber
TGAGTTAAAAGACTTTTACTATTCATCAAAAACTACCTCATTTAACAAAAGATATTTTATTCGTTTGGCACAAATGTGCATAGTAGGTCTAGAGCCCACGATCTCAACCTACATTCCCTTATTATGGAAGGAGAAAACATATTTGAGCTAGAAATTATTGACACATGTTCTCATTTCATTCCATCTCCTCTTTGTATTCTTTCTTTAAAATCTCTCAACCTTAAAACTCTCAAACATATAATTTTATTCTCTTTACAAGATGTGAGCTTATCTATTTTAACCCTATGTTACCTGTTTGGCTGTTTTATTACTTGAATCTATGCTTATACATAAATCAAAGTTTTGGTTTAAGTTACTTAAGAAATGAGTAGCTCCCACAGGATGTGGACAAGTTGCTAAAGGAGCAAAACGTTTAATTGAGAACATTAATTAATAAGTGAGCACGGTTCTTTTCATTAAAAAATAAAAAATAAAAGAAACAGATGTGACCTTCAAGCACTTTGTGCATGAGAAGGTGCTTATTCAACTACAAGGCCTTTGTCATATTTCTTTTGAATTTAAATATTAGTTTTATTTTGTAAGACCATCTATTAATAATGTTGATTAACAAAGTAAGCTAAAAATTTATAATTATTGAGTGAGTATTCACTTTAGATGTTTAGACTGTCTCGAAGTAGGTCTTGATTCCCTCGAAACAACCAACAATCCAATTGGGTTCATAACACATTTTTTGGGTGCTAAATTTGTTAGGAATAAAAATTTTTAGAATAGTTGATGAATTTCATCTTAAAGCGCATTTAATGGGGCACTATTTGTTTTGGTCCAGTGTATGTGGTTTTGAAGGAAATTAGATTGAAAAGTTTTTTTTTTTTTTAGATAAATTTATTTTAAAGAAAATATAAAAGTAGAATGTCTTATTTTATAAACATTTTACCAAAAGTTGAAGATATATTTCAATACCACGCAAAAATGTAGTCCAAAGAAAAAATCCTTTTAAATGAAGGTTCGGTCACATAAATAGTATTAGACGGTGCTCTTTCGGTCCAGCCCGGGAACCAGTAAACCAAATAACTAACACCGACTGGTCACATTCGAAACTCACATGATAAAAACTTGATCAGTTCAGTCAAGAAGACCGACAAGAGTCTCTCAAATATTGAGATTTGAAAGGCAAAGAAATGGCAGGAGGAGCAGGAAGGTACAGTCTAAACCCAAGATCCAAGTCCCCAATCCTCCTCATTTTTCTCTCTCTCTTCGCTATCTCCGTCCTCTTCTTCCTCTTCTCTCTCTCCCCCAGTACCCAACCCGACTACAACTACCCTCACCCGACCCGATCACCCGAGATTTCCTTCGTCGCTTCCTTAGAAGACTTCCTCGCTCACCGCGCCCCGAAACCCCGCTCCGACGACACCGTTTCCGCAAACGACAACACCGACGACGTCGTTAGAGCACTGGACGACTCGATGTATACGATAGAGACTGAGAGATTGGTGCATGGAGATTCGTACTACCCTTTCTCCACGCCGATTAGGGTTTACGTCTACGAAATGCCGAGCAAGTTCACCTACGATCTACTTTGGCTGTTTCGTAACACTTATAAGGACACCTCTAATCTCACCTCCAATGGCAGCCCCGTCCACCGCTTGATCGAACAGGTTCCTCAATTTTTGCTTTTTGCTTTTTTTTTTTTTTTTTTGAAAAAATCGTATTTTGATCTGTTTGGTTGCTGAGAAAATGAAAATATTGGATGCAGCATTCGGTGGATTACTGGCTGTGGGCGGATCTGATTGCGCCGGAATCGGAGAGGTTGTTGAAGAATGTGGTGAGAGTTAATAAGCAGGAAGAGGCTGATCTTTTCTACATACCTTTCTTCACTACGATAAGCTTCTTCTTGCTCGAGAAACAACAGTGCAAAGCGCTTTACAGGGTGTGAGTGCTCCTTCAAGGTTTTACTTTATTTATTGCTCTGCATTGTTCCTAATTTGTTAAAAAATTTAAGATTTTTTATTTATTTATTTTTGTGTGTGTATAGAGGATTTGATGCTAGGTGTGTAGGTTAAGATTATTGAATGATTGTGCTTTCAAAGTATTGGTTTTGAACAATTGTTAAGTAAGCTTAACCTACAAATGTGGTTAAAGCTTCATCCTTAAGCTACTTAAGGTTGAAATTATTGTGTTCATCATTCTTCAATTTATTGAAGATTTTTCTTTGATTGAGTGTAGCGGAAATGAGAATGTTAAGATAGATT
>NW_027069714.1:16968-22853 GCF_002906115.3 Quercus suber
AAAAAAAAAAAAAAAAAAAAACACTTAATGATTGCTCATATGGGACACGGCAACATGGGAACGGCTAAGAGAATTTTGGACTTGAATGAAAATGAAACTTCAAAGTTTTACACCTACCCCACTTAACACGTTGACCCTTTGTTTCTTTCACCACCAAATACCAAACTTTGATGGATCGAGTTCGAGGTGGTAGTTTTGGACCTTGTGGTTAAGTACACATATGGAAAGAAATAGCTCTATTTTTATTCTTATTTATTTATTTATTTATTTTTATTTGAGGACCATCATAGTAGAAAGAGATTCTATATAGTATCTGTATAGCCACAAAACAATCATGTAAATAAAAAAGAGAGAAGGGAAGGGGAAAAAAAGCCTTTATTAATTAATAAAAAGTAGACTATCAAGAGAATTTAAAATTGGACAATGTTTGGTAACAAATTTGATTGAAGACTAAGGGTCTGTTTAGAATCTACTTATTTTGCTGAAATTGAAAACTTTTTATTAAAGTATTGTAGATAAAGATAAAAGTTAACTGAAATAGTACATTGAGACCCATAAAGAGTACCAAAAAGTGTAGTAAAATTTATAAATAGTAGTAAAAATAAGCTGAATAGTAAAATAAGTTTTTTTTTTTTTTTAGAATCGAATAGTAAAATAAGTTGGCAAAAATAAGTGGTGTCAAATGGACACTAAGACTATAGCTCCACTCAACATTTTTATTTTATTTTATTAGATGTGAATTTTGACAAATTCACCATTACATTACATTTTTTTTTTCTTCTTATATTCTTCATGCTTGCAAAGTTTCAAGAATATTAAAAATCAATAGTTATGTCATTACTCATCAATCAGATGTTTAAATTTTGAGTTTTTATAGTATAAAATTAGACATAAAAAATAATTTTAAAGATTGAATAATAAATAACATCCAATATTTGACATGTGTTTTAAGAACATAAATAATATGCAATTCAACGGTTAGATTTTTAAAATATGTAGCCATACTAATTTGTTTAGTAAGAGTTATAGCCTTATGCTATAAATAATTTTGTACTTTGAAATTCTCTTTCAACCTTTCATGCAACGCATTGAAACAAAGCCAAGGTTGCATGCAATATTCACCCATATGCATCGTAAATAAGATTTGTGTTAAAAAATGAGATTTAAGTTAAAATGAAGCAAATCTCTTGGCGTTGTCTTTAGTATTGTGCATCTAGGATCAAATTCCACATTTATAAAAAGTGGAGGATTAATCTCATTGTGCAACCTACTGTATTTTGTTAGAAGGGGATTGAAGAATAATTGAGACCAACACGAGTGTCATCAATTGCAAAACATATATATATATATACACAGACTTTTGGACAGACAAAGTAACATGATAGAATTTTGAACAAGTCTTGATTAATTAATGTCATCATGCTGGTTAGTGGTGACTTTAAGGCATATTTATAATTAAATTATAGTCTTTACTTTAGGTGAAAACTGAAAAGTAAAAGACTCTTTAATGGGTGCATAAACTATTCTCTGTTTCATGGTGAGAATGTTTAATGTATTTATGGAATGCAAAATCTACAGCGACGTACAGATACTAATGTATTTACTATTTAGCATTCAAAATATTTAGAATGTATCAACTACCAATTTTATTTTACTATAAAGGCTAATATATATCTCTATGTGTAAAGATCAGTTGAGATGGTTGTAATTATGCAATATCTGTTTCTTTTTTATTGTGAACATTAAATTGTTAGAATTGAAAATGTGTGAGATACTATCAATTTCTCCATAATAAAGGGCAGTAAATATTGTTTAAATTAAAATGTTGTTAAAAAACTGTGACTCAAAGGTAGTATGTGGTGTGGTCTCTTCTTCTATGTAGAAAATTTGGGTTCAAACTTCAAATACTCCCTTTTCACTTATTATAAGAAAAAAAAAAAAAAAATCTAATTCGTCATTATAAAATTGATTATATATGTGAGGTTAGATTCAAGCACACAGTTAGAAAAAAAAAGTTGATGATGGTTAAGAAACAATATATTATACTTAATTTACTTAAAATAAAATAAAATAAAGTATGATAAATAGCTTCATTAGTTTAGTATTAGTAAAATAAGAATAAGGTATGCAAAATTACTCGAATTTTGAAATTTGAAACTGAGTTGTGTCGAAAATAAGTCTGACCTATATTTTTTTGTTTCAAAAAAAAAAAGTCTGACGTATATTTTAACCCATCAAAAGATAATTATATCAAAAGAGAAAATGACATTTAGAACCAACATTCGTTCACGTCTTTAAATACAAAAAGTTTACGTTGCGACTCGATGTATGTGTGCCTGGGACTTGGGAGGATGGGACCATGTGCTCATTTGCAAGTGCAAGTGCAGGTGCAACCAATGCGAGTTTGATGCACTCTCCGCTTGCTTCTTTTATTTTTTATTTTTTTATTATATATATATATATATACATAAATAAAAAATATAAAAAAGGAGTTGGCGCATGTCCGCCGTTCACTTAAACCTTGTCATGACTAATGAGAACTTCTTATCACAAAATCAAAATCACAGGTTGTTATTATCCAATTATTTATTTATATTTTATATAAGATAAAAGTTTTATTCTAATTTAATTTAAGTGCATATGTGTGTGAAGTTCTATAATAGAGATTTGATATTTGGCTTTTATTCTGTATACGGCATATCTTATAAATACTTATACTTGTAAAGTGACTATTGCATTAAAAATGTGCGGGATATCACTATCCAATTATTAATGTTAGTGCGAAGAAATGGTGATTGATTACAATAACATGGATCTGTGGGTTCCAACTAAGAAAGTAAGAAGCCCATGATTGGACTGTGTTTTTCACGCTCCTAAAGGACCCAATCTCAGCTTCAGTCTCGGACGGTCCAAAAGTCACATAACACGTATGTGAGAGAGAGAGAGAGAGAGAGTCACAAAAATTGTTCCGTTATTTCCGCATTTGGAATTGTGATGTTTAGGTCAATGGCTTTTATGTTAAATCACATTTCAATCTCCTATGAATACAAGGTAATGATTTACAATTTGAACGCAGCTACAGCTTGTGTTTTTTTCTAATGACAAAAGTGTAGGGACGATTATTTCCTATAAGACTTTTGCTTGGGTGTAGACTAGTGTAGATGATAAATTAATGTTAGAGGGTTCAAGGTGAGGAATGAAGGATTGCAAAAGTTTTCTCAAGTGGGTTCAATCATGTCTTAACCTTAACTATATTTGGGGTTTTAATAGTATGATTTGGTGGATATATTGAAAACAAACTTATGTATTCTTGAGGATTCAAACTCAAGATGTTAATCCAAATCATATGAGAATAAATGTTTCATATTGGATTACTCCTCGTTCTATTGGTGGAGTTTAAAGTTATATGATGTATTTTAAAGTAATTGTTGATTGTAATGTACTTTTATAAAACCTTGATAGTTATAATAATGAGGGAGGAGGGATTTGAAGTTTTGAACTCTGGTTTTTTCTAATAAAGGAAAACATGTTATACCATTGAAATTTTGGCTAATTCACTTACTTTTAAAATTTAATTATAAGTAAATGTAAAAGATAACATGAACCATGACCAATTAATGGATTGGAAAAATAAAATCTTTCAAAGTTAAATTTATCATATGAGAAAGATAGTGATAGGAAATAAAAGGGGATAAAACTTAGGTCTAATTTCTTTAGTTGCAGTATATTAGATTCCTCAATTAAATTCAAATATATAATTATATTGAATTTAATTATCTTTAAAAAGATAAATCTCTTTGTACTTCATCGATTAATATAACCACACGTTTTATATTTAATTGGGAAACCTACTATGTAATATATCAACAACTAAGAAACCATAGCTACATTTTGCACACAAAAAAAGTCCTCCAAATTAATATTGGATTATAGTGGATACAAGCAATAATTATTTTATATATCAGATATATGTATTCTCCTTCTCACAATATATAAATCTTACAGTTATATGGAACCCACACAAGAAAGCATGTATATATTAGGTGCATTTGAGGATTCCAAATATCTTCCCCAGAAAGTTATCCTTGGATTTTGACATTTTAATTAAAAAATCCCAATCAATTGCAGGAATTAGGCACCCTGCACTGCACTATGAAAGTTTATATTTATTTAAGAAAAAACAAAAAGAAAAAGAAAAATGTGGTTTATAACTGAATCAATAGAGAAAAAGGAAACCTAGGAGTAATTTGCACTTCAGTTTTAATATTAAAAAAAAAGGTATATATCTGAGCCAATAGAAAGAAGACACCTAGGAGTGATTGGCATTTTTTGTAATCTCAAAGAAACGTGTGGACAACTGAGCAAATATATAATATACAAATCAGTAGATTATTTTTATTGATCTGTTTATTTTAATTTTGCATTAAAATTGATCTATATATTTGTATATGTACATAGTACATGTAACATTTTTCTTTAAAAAAGGAAAACATATTTATTGTGGACAGTAATGCACTTTCAATTCACTTACTATTTTTATTTGTTTTGATAACTCAGTTACAAAATACAATATCATGATTTTCCTAATAATTATTAACAAAAGAAAGTATGTTATACCATTGTGTTATAATTCTTACTTATGCACATATAAAGTATGTTATATATAAAAAATAACATGAACCATAACCAATTAATGGATTGGAAAAAAAAAAATCCTTCAAAATTAACTTTATCATACGAGAAAAATTGTCATAGAAAAAACACAAATAAAACTAAAGTCTAGTTTCTTTAGTTTTCGTACATCAGATTCCTCAATTAAAATATAATAATAATAATATTATTATTATTATTATTTTTTTTTTGAGGAGGGAAATATGGAAACTGCTTTTATACAGATAAGCCTAATAAATCGGCTTAAAGTATATCATGAAACTGTGGAGGAACATTCTCTATCCAAACTAAAAAATTTAGAATGCTAACGGCATATCTAGCCAGACTATGAGCTGAAGTGTTACATTCCCTCTTTGTATGAGAGTAAAGTAATTCATCGAAACCTTTAGACATCTAATTGGCATCATCAATGAGCAAACCCAGTGGTACCAGCAGCCTTTCTTCCTTCATTAGTCCATTAACCCTTTAAAGACAGCCAATGAGTCTCCCTCCAAGACAGCCCGTTTCACTCCCACATCCAGTGCAAAAGAAAGAGTCCAACCCGCAACTATCACCTCAATATCAGCACTGCATAATTCCTGGTGTACCAGCTTTGAGCATGATGCAATCACTAAGCCTTTGTGATCTCTAATAACAACTCCTATACCTGTTTTTTTATCATGTGGGAAGACAGCACCATCAAAGTTTATTTTGAAGAGCTCTGATGATGGTGGGCTCCAATGATTTCTGGGACATTTACAAATACATGGATCCCGTTAGTAGATTATACTTATATATTTAAGAAACAAGAAAAAGAAAAAATGTGGTTTATACATGAGGCAATAGAAAGTGGACACCTTGACCTAGGAGTGATTGGCACTTTTGTAATCTCAAAGAAACGTGTGGACAACCGAGCACTAATTAATAATACAACTTATAGAATTGATCTTTTTTTTTTTTTGTTTTTTTGTTTTGTTTATGTGTACGTAGCTAATATTTTTTCTTAAATTAAGAAGGAAAAAAGAAGAAGATATTTATGGTAATTTAGTCTGAACGAACTCGCCTAATGTGAAAAAGCCAAAAAGGCATGGTATACAGGCTGTATATAACAACTAGCGTTTTGACACGTCAACGCGTATTCACATTTCACACACAACAACAATATAGGCAACAGCTAAGTTTACACGCTTTTGTTACATTAGTCTGAATTTTAACAAGGTTCTTTTATAAAAAAA
>NW_027069714.1:23097-26296 GCF_002906115.3 Quercus suber
ACACTTGTTAATCATTTATTTGCAGTTATAAATTCATTCTATTCGTTAGGATTTCAGAGTATATTTTTATTGATATTTGCATATGATTTGACTTTATTATTTATAAAAATATATGTAATAAAATATTAAATGCATCTAAACTATGATTTTATATTAGTCATTAACAAAAATATTTTTTTGGCAAAAATAAAATTATACCAATTAAATTTGGTCAATTGTCATTTTGATCATGTAAGTTCGCATTTGTTTTCATTGATGTTAGCTCTTCCATCCATAACTCTTGTTATCAATTAAAAATATATATTTTCAAGACTGAAAAAATTAGAAAGGTTTATAACATACAAATTATAGCCTTTAAGTTTGGTCTTTTGTCATTTTAGTTTAATTAGTTTAATTTTTTTCAAAAATCATTTTGGTCCTGTATGTTTACATTTATTATCACTATTAGCCCTTAGCCGCAACTTTTTCAATCGAATGGAAGGTCTAACGAAAACAACAAATATGAACATACTTGATTAAAATGACAAAAATAAAACTTATTGGACCAAAATGAGAATTAACTAAACTTCATGGGTGTAATTTAAACTTCTTCTTTTTTTTTTAAAGAACAATTTGGATTAGGAACCTAGATTCCATATAGGAGCTTACAGTCTGTAAATTTAACAAATATTATTTTCTTACCTATAGGATCTTACAGTTTGTAACATGATTTAACAAATACTATTTTCCTACCTATAACAAAGTATATATAACATTTCTCTTTAAAAAAAACTTAAAAGAATTTAACTCTTAACCATGAAATTAACATTTATTATTTCTTGTGAGTTTCAATTAACTTAACTGGTAAAGTCTCTGATAGTTGAATAAGAAATTTGGAGTTCAATCCCTGCTTACACCAAAAACAAATTGATGTTTTGATTTGATGATAAAAAATTATTATTAGTTGCGGATGTTATTGGTTGGAACTCTATAAAAAATATTTATTATTTCTTCTAAAAGGAAAAAGAATAATGTCTGTATCTCTAGTTTTCAAAATGAAAATTTTTTAAAAATAAAAATAAAAGTAATTCGAGCAAAGAAATTGTGCATTAGTATTATATAAATATGGGTAAGATTTAGGTACAATACTTAGTACTATTCTTTAGGTTCCTATTTTAGGATTCTGCCATGTGGATTTTTGCACATGGGATGAATGTGTATTTTTTTAATTAAGTAATAACATGACTGAATCTTAAGAGAGAAACTTAATGAACAACATATACAGTACCGTACCTAAGTTTTATCCTATAAATATTTATATAATTTTTAAACATTAAATACACTTTGAATTATTGAGTTATTTAAGGTATAAGAGTAATTAAAGAAAACAAAAGTAATGCATTAGTCATTTAAATGAAGGAAAATGCTAGAAATACAATTTTTTTTTTTGTTTTTTTACAAAAATTTTATAAACTGCTAATATTGTGAGTGATTATTGGTAAATTAAAAAAATGATGTTATTAGTAAGCTTATATGAGAACTACTAAGAAGTTCAGTAATTGACTACAATAACAATTTGTAAAAATATTGTAAAATAGTTTAACCCTATAACATTACTTTTAAGTAAATGTGTTACAAGTTTTAAGTACAAATCTAGTCTCTAGGGGAATAAATATTTAAATTTATATTTAAAGTTACAGTTGTTTTTGCCAAAAATATTGAACAAACTTTCAAGAAAAATTAACCAAAGAAGGGGTTCTGCATATGTTTGCATGTGAAGAATGGCACGTGAAAAACAGATGAGCCCACGTGCAACCTATGTGAACATGGGTCGGGTCCACGATCCACTCATTCAAATGGAATCTTAAGTCAAAAGGTCCATATATATAAAAAGAAAATGTCCCAACATGTACAAACTTTGTGATCTAGCCACGTTGCAATTAAAAAAAAAAAAACACGTTGAAGAGACCCATACCATAGGCAATATTTATAAAGATAAACAACGCATTGGAAACATGCTAGTAATAATGAGATTGGAAGCTAAAGAACAGCGAAGAACCAACAAAATCTTATATAATATTCCAACAAAGAAAAAAAAGAGAGAGAGAGAGCAAAAAAAAAAACCTAAACATATATATCTGATTTAATTAAAACCTATGCTTTGATAGCAAAGGAATCACACAAACACACTATTTTATCAACTAAATTAAGAAGAAAAAAATAGAAGATCCCCAAGAAAAAAAAAAAAAAAAACCAGCACACATCACATGTTGGGAAATATTACTACTTCCCCATGTATGATACAAAATATGGAGAGTGAGTGAGAGAGAGAGAGGTTGGGCCATGTTGTTCAGACTCAGCTTCAATGATGAGGAGCTGGAGCTACTGGTGGTGTTGGAGGTTTGCACTGATAGCACTTGGCAAAGAGCCCAAATGTGTCAACTTGCTTAACAAAGTTGGTCATGCTGGCCCATCCACCGAACCCAAATCCAATCACTAAAACCCACACCACTATAAACGAATTTATCACAAACATAGCAGTCCAGCTTGGTAAAAAGATAGGTGGCTTCTCTGCAGCATTCTGCATAAGAGTAAAACAAAGGTAAACTAAATCAGCAAATAAATACATGGGCAGATTAAAAATTCGACTGTAGGACAAACTAGACTGGGTGCAATGTGAGTTTTGTAGCTCAATTGAAACCTTCTAGAATTCCCAACATAGATATTTAGGATTGAAATCCTTTCCCCCATTGGATCTATCAAATTATCAACTAAATCTATTCGTGTTCAAGCTGTTAGCCTAGTGTGTCGCGGCTATCACCATCATCTACAAAGACTATGATGCTCGGTGTCTGAAGTTTGAACCCCACCTCACTATTTACTTGACAAAAAAAAAAAAAAAAAAAAAATCTAAAATTAAAAGGCAGGCCAACTACATTTGTTTAATTGGTAGGGGATTTCTTGACAAATTATGCTGGAATTGCTCCAATTGAATTATTGGGAACAAGTTAGGCTAGTCAGCCAGCTCAGCTAAGACATAGTACTAAACTCCAACTGTAGCTCTTAACTAAAAGAAAGGGACATGCCACCCATCTCAATATTTCTTGTAATATTTCCAAATCCAAGCCTTAAATGTTTTTGTACACTGGCTAGTGGCTGCACACACACTCTCTCTCTAGTGGGCTCTGAAAACTGTGGAATATGGAAATTCCCAACCAAA
>NW_027069714.1:27789-42797 GCF_002906115.3 Quercus suber
AAGTACATATACCTAATAGCCACATTATACGTTTTCACACTAACGATTCCGTCAGCCTCTGCCGTTTATTGGGCCTTTGGTGATGAGCTTCTTAACCATTCCAGTGCCTTCTCTATGCTACCAAAAACTGGCTTCCGTGATGCCGCCGTTATCTTGATGCTCATCCACCAGGTTGTATTTTAACTTAAATTTTTGTTTAATCAACAATAAGACTTAGTAGTATAAACCAAGCAAAGGCTTAGACTACAGTGTGTGTTTTGCTTAAAATCTACCTTTACCCAACTTATTTTTTAAGCAAAGTAATAAATCATTGACTATAAGTTATTTCTTACTTCTTACATTAAGAAATATTAACTAAATACATGAAAATAATTCATATTTAGTAATAATTGCACTCATATTTAGTAAAGTTTATTGTCATTGAATGAGAAATTTGGTTTCAAATTTTATGGTAATTATAGGTATAAACAAGTGATAATTTTAATGGAATCTGAAAATGTGCTATGTTTATGGAATAATTTATATTTTTTTAAGCAAAATACATCATTGAATATAAGTTATTTCTTACATACCCTTTAAGAAATTATGATCTAAATACATGAAAATAATTTATATTTAGTAATAATTGTACTTATGGGTTCTAGTTAGCTCAACTGTTATGATTAATTATCATCAAATAAGAGATATGAGTTCAAATTATAGTTTCTATATATATATATATATATAAAGAGAATAGTAATTTGAATGGAATCTGACATTGTGGTATGATTATGTAATGGGTGCAGTTTATAACATTTGGGTTCGCATGTACTCCATTGTACTTTGTATGGGAGAAGGTGATAGGGATGCATGACACGAAGAGTATTTGTTTGAGAGCACTAGCAAGGCTGCCAGTGGTGATACCAATATGGTTTTTGGCGATAATCTTCCCATTTTTTGGGCCCATAAACTCTGCTGTTGGGGCTCTATTGGTTAGCTTCACTGTCTACATCATCCCCTCTTTAGCTCATATGCTTACCTATAGAAAAGCCTCAGCCAGACAGGTAAAAATCTATACCCACTTTTTAACCCCATCTCTTCTGTGTTGGCTCTCTTACATATTGTCCCCACTAAACCACTGCCATCTACTATAAGAGAAAGAAAGGTATCTCACATCACATAGTGGTTGTGGATTCTATTATATTACGGGATTCATACACTGTGAGAGAGATACATTTTATATATCTGATGTATGAGATACTTAATACTGCGAGCTCTTTTTTTCATTGGGCCAAATTGTATGCTTTATATTTATTTATGAATGTGGTTTGTTGTAATTATCTCGTTCTATTCAGGGTATGTCAGTCATTGGAGATTGAGTGGGCACACCCAAGTTTGGTTGGGAATTTCCATATTCCACAGTTTTCAGAGCCCACTAGAGAGAGAGTGTGTGTGCAGCCACTAGCCAGTGTACAAAAACATTTAAGGCTTGGATTTGGAAATATTACAAGAAATATTGAGATGGGTGGCATGTCCCTTTCTTTTAGTTAAGAGCTACAGTTGGAGTATAGTACTATGTCTTAGCTGAGCTGGCTGACTAGCCTAACTTGTTCCCAATAATTCAATTGGAGCAATTCCAGAATAATTTGTCAAGAAATCCCCTACCAATTAAACATATGTAGTTGGCCTGCCTTTTAATTTTAGATTTTATTTATTTATTTATTTATTTTGTCAAGTAAATAGTGAGGTGGGGTTCAAACTTCAGACACCGAGCATCATAGTCTTTGTAGATGATGGTGATAGCCGCGACACACTAGGCTAACAGCTTGAACACGAATAGATTTAGTTGATAATTTGATAGATCCAATGGGGGAAAGGATTTCAATCCTAAATATCTATGTTGGGAATTCTAGAAGGTTTCAATTGAGCTACAAAACTCACATTGCACCCAGTCTAGTTTGTCCTACAGTCGAATTTTTAATCTGCCCATGTATTTATTTGCTGATTTAGTTTACCTTTGTTTTACTCTTATGCAGAATGCTGCAGAGAAGCCACCTATCTTTTTACCAAGCTGGACTGCTATGTTTGTGATAAATTCGTTTATAGTGGTGTGGGTTTTAGTGATTGGATTTGGGTTCGGTGGATGGGCCAGCATGACCAACTTTGTTAAGCAAGTTGACACATTTGGGCTCTTTGCCAAGTGCTATCAGTGCAAACCTCCAACACCACCAGTAGCTCCAGCTCCTCATCATTGAAGCTGAGTCTGAACAACATGGCCCAACCTCTCTCTCTCTCACTCACTCTCCATATTTTGTATCATACATGGGGAAGTAGTAATATTTCCCCAACATGTGATGTGTGCTGGTTTTTTTTTTTTTTTTCTTGGGGATCTTCTATTTTTTTCTTCTTAATTTAGTTGATAAAATAGTGTGTTTGTGGTGATTCCTTTGCTATCAAAGCATAGGTTTTAATTAAATCAGATATATATGTTTAGGTTTTTTTTTTGCTCTCTCTCTCTCTTTTTTTTCTTTGTTGGAATATTATATAAGATTTTGTTGGTTCTTCGCTGTTCTTTAGCTTCCAATCTCATTATTACTAGCATGTTTCCAATGCGTTGTTTATCTTTATAAATATTGCCTATGGTATGGGTCTCTTCAACGTGTTTTTTTTTTTTTTAATTGCAACGTGGCTAGATCACAAAGTTTGTACATGTTGGGACATTTTCTTTTTATATATATGGACCTTTTGACTTAAGATTCCATTTGAATGAGTGGATCGTGGACCCGACCCATGTTCACATAGGTTGCACGTGGGCTCATCTGTTTTTCACGTGCCATTCTTCACATGCAAACATATGCATGAACCCCTTCTTTGGTTAATTTTTCTTGAAAGTTTGTTCATTGAACCTATTAATTGGTTTTCCTTTGTCTATGTGAATGTGGATCATGAGCTTTACTTGTAAATGTTGTTAGTTCTTTAATTTCTTTTCTTCTCTTGTACCTTTTTCGTGATATTGAGGGATGGTCTTTGCTGTTTATCTAAATATATAAAGAACAAGTGGTTTGGTATCCACATTGAAAGTGCTGTGTTCTGATTGAGTAATGAGCATTTGATTAGAAAAACTTCAATATTTTAAAGGCAACTAGAGCTGAAAGTTTTTGAAAACAAAGGCCTTTCGGTCTCCATTTGAAGCTAAAATCCCTCCTTTGGGGGAAAATAAGAAAAAGGAAAGAGTCATGTGTATCATACTTAAATCAGAAAAAGAAATTGGGATATACCAATGTCATATCAGTAGTACTGAGTGTCCATTAAATAATGGGAAAGGAGATCAAATTTCCTAAACACATGGGATTGTTCAACACATCTTGACAACCAAAATATATAATTCATATGCTTACTCAAAAAAGTACTATTCAGTTAGTTATGAAATTTTCGAACAAGGATAAATAAACCCCAACTTGCTGTACGATATCACTAAATCTGTTCTCTCTCACAGCAATATGAAATTCATGATCATTTGTTGTTGGTTTTAAATTCTATAAACAATATAAAAATTGTCCATTCGAAAACATTCCAATGGCGGGTTTAATGGGCTTGAAAAGATGCTGTAAACTTAATAATTCCAAGTTCCATGAATTACATTATAATGCTTGGGGTGTCTCATGAGAAAACATGTGTACTCCCTACTTCTTTGTGTTATCTTTCTTTTAGAGTGTTGCTAAAATTAAGTGTTTGCTGTTCAGGCTTTAAGCATCAAAGCAATAATTTATTTATTTTTCATATCATCCTTAGTTGTAAGATTTAAAATAGTATGTTTTATTCAGTTGTCAAATCAATTAATAGGATTATCTAACTAAAATTATTAATTAATAGGGGATAATAGTGAACACAAATACCATGAAGGGTGTGATTTATCCTTACCTTTAGTTCACTTTAGTAACCTATAAGGTGGGTAGTGTATATAACTATCTGTCATTACATGTTCGAAGAACCATCATTAAAGTGTTAGATATGAATGTACCGCAAAGAAAATTACTAGGTCTCTATCTTTCAAAAGTACGATAATTTGGTACTACCTTAATTAGTATAATAAATTATAAATATGAGAGGAGAGAGTACCGCATCATTAGACTTTGAGAGTTTCTTATAATTACTTGCACATCAATTATCTTAGGTTTTGTACTGATGATATATCAGTGATTACACGATTTACTTATAGTTTGGGTGACTTGCTTACCTGAATAAAGGTAAATGATTCGATGGGGGGTATGTACTAGGGCTAGATAATTTTTAGGCGTGGGCCGTTTTACACATTCAATTTGCCCCATTGTACCTGCCCCACCTTTTCAGTGCATAATGTACAGTGAAAAATGTGTTCAGCCCAATGTGCAATAAAAGAATGTCGAGACCCTGACCCAATGGGCTTTATTGAACAACTGACACAGTTCAAAACAGTGAAACAACCACAGCCCAAATGAGGTTGCTTTGATGGGTCGAGTCCGAAATACTTATTCCCTTAAGTCTTATGTGGTGCAAGCCCATATGAAATATCCAAATAGGAAATTATGAAGTTGTGGATTGGAGAGTAAAATATGCTTATTATTATTTATTTATTTTTTCACATATCTTGGACTTAATAAGAAACCTTGTAGATGGGCTTGGAGTATTTGTGAAAAAAGTAATTTTTATTATATACACATGAAAAAACAACTGAAATTGTGACTTAAAATCATGATTTTTAACAGTGTAATAGAATGTGTGTAATAGCTTTTATCCTTTCTAAAATCCATGAATTCATGACTAAATTGCCAACCATTAATGCACGCAGCCATATCCCACAGATTTAGCAACTCTAGAAGACACCAATCCCCTAAGGGAAACAAATCTAACTTAACCAAACTAACTAGGTCACCTTGTTTGGTACAAAACCAAACTAGCTCAACTAAAGAAAGTCCCAACGTCACCACCACCCCCCCCGGCGGCAAAAAAAAAAAATGTTAAATTTTCTAACTCTTGCGCATTCAATAGATTGTGCTGTGCATTCAATAGACTCTAGGATTAGTTTCTCATCTCACTTTGCCCCAAATTGTCCATTCATAATGATTTATTAATATAAATCGTTATAAATGATTGGGATGTTATTCTCACCCCTTTTAAATTTATATATAATAAATTATACACACACTCTAGATAGGACAAGAGGGAATGAGGCAAGACAAGGCGGATTGGGTTAAGGCAAAACATTTTTCCAATCCTATTTGGTGGCTTACGAAAACAGAAATAATGAATGCATGTCTAGATATATTAGACCATCAAATTTCAAAAGACTACAATTTTCCTGTATGAGATTTACAATCAATCAATGCATCCTATCTGGCAAAGTAAAACAATTGCATAATGCTTGCTAAGATAAGAAGATTACAACACTTCTTGGCTTGTGAGTTCTTCATAGCTAGGCAGTCCATTTGATTGAATCGGGTTCCGCCAACTTGTATCTGACAAATTTTCTTCAAGAATCATAAATGTGTTCACAAATGACACAGTGATCTAAGATTAACCTTGCCATGACACTTCCCTCCTCAATTTTCAATTCTCTACTCCTCTTGTTCCATAGGTGTATTGCATAAGTCTCACCATTATTTAGCTCTGCCAACTTGCGTTCCACCCATTGTGAATCAACCTCATTCTCGGGCTTCTTTAAAAACCCATTTATTTTAAACCAGTCCGCTGCATAGAAGGCCTTGGGGGGCAAGATAGTTATGTTGTAACCAGGGGTGTTTCCAACTCTTTCAATAACCCTTGAAACCAAGTATGGCCCATTGAAACCCCATTTATTTCCATTGAAAGTTGTAGCAAATTCCTGCATGAAATCAATTAGAAGTGGATGATTTATGTCAAAGATCATAACTGCACCATTTAACCTGTTCCAAGTGTTTGTCGCAGGGTCCATGCTCTGTGCCCCAATTGAGTTTCTCAACCCTGAAAAGTCTTTCAAAATTATGAAATCTGTGTCCAAGTAAATTCCTCCATATTTGTACAACATGGCAAGCCTGATGAGATTGGACAAATTGTTGAACAATGGAATATTTCCAGGGTCTTTTCTTCCACCCTTTAACTCTTCAAACCAAGCTTCAGCTGGGGTGTTCTTGACCAAAAAGGGTAAGTCAGGTGTGATTGCTAGTATTTTGAAACCACGGTCTATTATTGGTTTTAAAATCCTGTAGCCACGCCTGGTGTCCATGGTGTTTGATATGATCATCAAACACCCTTGTGGGTGCACTTTGAATAGAGTATCCGCAGCCAAGAATTCTCTTTTTTGTTGTAGCAAATTCCTGCATGAAATCAATTAGAAGTGGATGATTTATGTCAAAGATCATAACTGCACCATTTAACCTGTTCCAAGTGTTTGTCGCAGGGTCCATGCTCTGTGCCCCAATTGAGTTTCTCAACCCTGAAAAGTCTTTCAAAATTATGAAATCTGTGTCTAAGTAAATTCCTCCATATTTGTACAACATGGCAAGCCTGATGAGATTGGACAAATTGTTGAACAATGGAATATTTCCAGGGTCTTTTCTTCCACCCTTTAACTCTTCAAACCAAGCTTCAGCTGGGGTGTTCTTGACCAAAAAGGGTAAGTCAGGTGTGATTGCTAGTATTTTGAAACCACGGTCTATTATTGGTTTTAAAATCCTGTAGCCACGCCTGGTGTCCATGGTGTTTGATATGATCATCAAACACCCTTGTGGGTGCACTTTGAATAGAGTATCCGCAGCCAAGAATTCTCTTTTTCCAAAAGATTGTGCTGTTGAGAACCATGTCATGTAGAACTGAACCGTGCAACCATGATTAAGGAACTCCAAAACTCGACCATGAAATTTCTGTGACAGGTTGTTGGACTGGAGTATCTCTAGCTCCGGTAGCTTTCTTCGGAACCACATGAGTCTTTCATCTTTTGAAACATTGTCTGGTGGAATAAGAGGGTCCTGAGTCTCAGAATCTTCTTCTTCAACCACCTTCTCTTGTGTTGGAATTGATGGCACTGTGCTATTAAAAGTGGTCTCAAACTCGAGTGCTGTTTCTTGGTTTTTTTGAGTCTCATGGGGATCAATAATTTCATTGCTTTTCAAGTCAAAAGAATTAGTTATGGAAAGATTGGAAACGATGCTGTCAGCATAGATGAGAAAGAATATGGCTGCAAATGAAATGGTGGAGAAGATGGGATTTTTGGCTGTGCGGCTAAGTAGCCTGTAATCAAACATCTTTTGAGACATTTTTTTTGTTGGCATTAGAGACTTGAATAGGAAAAGAAATTTCTCTGATAATAAGGTATAGCTCTTTGGATGACATGCATGGTGATCAGTGCAAAAAGGTATATATATACAAAGTTTTGCATGTAGTTAATTTAAGAATTTTGCACCAGGCTTGGAGCCTTGAACGTTAAAAACATGTGTGATAGGAGTCATGATGAAATAATTAGACTAAAAAGTGGGAATTTATTAGGTTGAATCACTGGTGTGGTCCATCAGCTATAAGAAGACAGTGATTGAAACATATGTGGGGGATCATTTATTTTCGTTTATATTGTTAAGAACCTGGGCAGTGATAATGTGATATGTGTTAACTTGGATCTGTTATAAGGACCTGAAAACCTTTGAATTCTAAAGAGAAGTGCTAAATTTA
This sequence comes from Quercus suber, assembly GCF_002906115.3. Lineage (NCBI taxonomy): Eukaryota > Viridiplantae > Streptophyta > Magnoliopsida > Fagales > Fagaceae > Quercus > Quercus suber. Next base: position 35,449 of record NW_027069714.1, read on the forward strand.
TTATTAGTTTTACAACAAAAAGTTTACCAAGTGATATTGCAGAGAGTCTGTTTGATTGAACATTACATCAACAACATAAATAAAAATTTTAATTATATTTTGTCATCAATTTAAAATTGAGTGACGTTAGGAATACTATCATACTATAAATTTTACTAAAATTAAACAAATTGATGTCTCATTTATCACAAAAAATTAATTCATATATTTATTTATTAGTTGTTAAAGTGGTATAAATCACATTCATTATAACGTTAGATGTTAGATATTATGTTTTATTTGCAAAGCTTACATAGTAAAATTTGTAACATTCCAAATATTACTCAATAGTAAATCAATCTGCAGTGCAGTAGTTTATAAAGATTCTTAACCTGTTAATTTATAGTACCAACAGGGAGGATAGATGAATATACAGTAAAAGGACTTTTACAGCATCTTAGTATTGGGGTGGATGAGTGAAAATGCTTGAAACACTTGAAGTTATATCTATTGCAGATTGTACTGCTGCAAGCCTGCAACCCAAAATTTCCTTCAGTTGGTATATTTTCTTAAATGAATATGTTCTTCAATATTAATAATGTTATTGTTATGGCTTTTATTGCCACTTTGACAGCCATTTAGTACGTACATTTAGTCATTTACACCCATTACATCGCTAAATCAATTTAGGAGTAATGATATAGTCACATCTTTCCATTTAATAGAGCATTTATATAGCAACATATCTGTAATCATAATACTCATGATTAAATAATGACCTCTCACTTTAAGAACATGATTCGTATTTGCATGCACTAAATTCTTACTCATTTTATTTTTTTAACCACCCTAAGCCCTTAAGCTTGTTCCAACCTGGGATGCACAGACGCGGCAAAATGGGCGCCGCACCCAGCCACATGCGAGCGACGCCGCTGCCCGTGTGTTGGTGCCGTGTCCATTTTTTTTCTCGTTTCCCGATATGTGCCAATTCGTGTGGACTTGGCGCCAACTCGGGCCAGAATTAAAGCATCAAGGTCTTCGTCGGGGAGCTGGTACTTGAACGACATGTCAGAATCGGCGCCGCCTGCACAGAGAGCAGAGAGCTTGGAAATAAAGGAGTTGAACTTGACGGTACAATTGATAGCGAGAATCTTAGTCTCGTCGTTGGATTTGGATAGTTGATTGTCATGAGGATGAGGATGGATCTTGCCGCCATAGCTACACATGAACTTCGCTTTGTAGTTCTGGTGAGGCTGATCGTCCCATGGTGGATTCTCAAAATCTATTTTGTGTGAGCACAGCGAGGATTCGCCGGAGTCAGGGTATGAAGTGAAGGAGTAGTTTTCCATTGTAGAGAGAGAAAAACAAAAAAGAGTGGAAGATTTTTTTTTTTTGGAAAAAGGAGAGGAGAGGAGAGTGATCTAGAGTGGAGGTGTGCGTTTTGTTATGAGTTATGGGGAGGACTTTTTGAGGAGAGTGGGTCTACTCAACATTCATTGATGGAATAAGTCTGGTGCCACACATTTTGTCACAACAAATGTCACAACTCGTCACATGGCGAGTTGTGGTTGGTGAAGGAGTGTCCCTACATGAACCCACCATTACCCCTTCACCTACCACAACTCACCACATGTGGTGAGTTGTGGCATTTGTTGTGGCAAAATGTGTGGCACTAAACTTACTCTTTATTGATGAGGTGTGTGTGTCAGAACTATAGAAGCACTATGGCTTTACCTAGTTTAGTGCATGAATGAAACACAAGTGTGAAGTTGTGCCCTATAAAACAATTGAGATTTTAATATAGATTAATTATTGTTGTATATAATTAGTTACACATAGTCTTGCATATATTTTGTGAAGTTGTATTTTAAAAATATAATTTCAATTATAATTGTAAAATCATAAAATTGTAGGCAAAAAGCCACTTTTAGTCCCTACATTTTCATGCAATTCCCATTTTAGTCCCTACATTTTATTTTTACCGCTTTTAGTCCCTATTTTGAAAAATGTTTCCAGTTTTGGTTCTTGCCGTTACATCAGAAATGAAGAAAGCTGACGTGGCAAATGGCAAGAATAAATAATACTAAATTAATATCCACGTGGGATAAATTAATAATAAAAAATGTTTTTTGGCATTAAAAAATGCCACGTTAGCATTTAAATTAAAAAAATTAATTTATTAATTTTAACTAAATAAAAAAATTAAAAACAGAATTAAAAACTAACAATCATATGAATTGGGATCTAAGTGTGTCTTGAACAAGAACAACAAGAACACAAACTCAGATTCAAGAACACAAACCTAGAAATTTAAAAAAAAAATTAAAAAAATCCCCACCTCACTTCAGTCTTCGATTCCATCTGTAACCTCAATTTCTCTCCTTTCCTTTCCCTTTTTCTCTCTTCCATTATTTTCAATCCACTCCAATTTCTAATCCTTCAATTTCACTTTTTTTTTTCGCAAATTCAAAATCCCCAATTTTTTTTCCTTAGGGTTTTCGGTTTTTTCTTAATTGGAAAATGGAAGGGAACAAAGACGACGCTTTGAAATTCTTGAGAATTGGTAAACAAGCTATGGAAGCTGGAGATCGAAGCCGAGCCTTGAAATTCATCTCCAAAGCTCATCATCTCGATCCCACTCTTCTGGTCGATGATCTCTTATCGGAGATTGAGAAAGAATCCAATGGGCCTGGCGATCCACAACCTTAAGGCTCCTCCGGGCCCACTAATAATGGCACATCGGAGCCATCAAAACTATCCGATCAACCATCGGTCCGCCACCAAGGTCCATCTTCATCATTGGCGTCATCAGCGTTCGCATCGGCCTCGTACACGGAGGAGCAAATCGCGATCGTGAAGCATATTAAGAAGAAGAAAGACTACTACAAGATTTTGGGATTGGAGAAGAGTTGCATGGTCGAGGATGTGCGAAAAGCGTATCGGAAGCTGATTTTGATGCGGAGGAGATATTTGGGCTGTTGACCACGCCTCTGCATCGCCTGAGATTGTGGGTTTGTGTTCTTGGGTTTGTGTTTTTTTCGATGTGGAGGAGATATCTTTGTTTGTTTGTTTGTTTTTTTTTTTTTTTTTTAATTTTATTTTAATTTCTAGGTTTGTGTTCTTGGATCTAATATTGTGTTTTTGTTGTTCTTGTTCAAGACATATTTAGATCTCAATTCATATAATTTTTAGTTTTTAATTCTGTTTTTAATTTTTTATTTAGTTAAAATTAATAATTTTTTTTAAAATTTAAATGTTGACGTGGCATTTTTTAATGCCAAAAAACATTTTTTATTATTAATTTTTGCCACGTGGATATTAATTTAGTATTATTTATTCTTGTCGTTTGCCACATCAGCTTTCTTCGTTTCTGATATAACGGCAGAGACTAAAACGGGAAGCATTTTTTAATTCTGTTTTTAATTTTTTTATTTAGTTAAAATTAATAATAATTTTTTTAAAATTTAAATGTTGACGTGGCATTTTTTAATGCCAAAAAACATTTTTTATTATTAATTTTTGCCACGTGGATATTAATTTAGTATTATTTATTCTTGCCGTTTGCCACATCAGCTTTCTTCGTTTCTGATGTAACGACAGAGACTAAAACGGGAAACGTTTTTTAGAATATGGACTAAAAGCGGTAAAAATAAAATATAGGGACTAAAAGTAGCTTTTCACCAAAATTTTATTTTCAAAACATAATTTTATAATTTATGCTTAGCAATATATAAAAAATAAAAATAAAAATATTTTTAATAATTTTTTAATCATCGCACCCTGCCGCACCCGTACCCTACTTTTTCAAAAATTGCAGAGTCCTGCACCCGCACCCATGTACCCGCACCCGCATCCCGAAACGCACCCGTGCTTCATAGGTTCCAACCAATTGGATAGAATGAGTAAGTTATCGTTTTAGCTTTTTTTGGCCACTTTGACAGACATTTAGTATAGCTTGTGGCACATTTACATCTATTACATCGTCACATTTATGCATAGAATTCAGGTTGTTGCATTTATACTTCCTTAAAATTATGGAATAACTCTCATTTTAAAAAAAAAAAAATTATTGAATAAGAATTGGAGACCAATGAAATGAAAATAATGATTAAAACAAGGACCTATCATCTATAAGGCATGATTCATGTTTGTATGCGCTAGAGTAATTTTTTTTCCCTACTGAAAAAGCCATACTGATTAAAGCCCTCACATATTTTATTTCGGGAATCAAAGCCCTCACATATTTTTACACCAAAAACTGTTTAAAACAATTTTTCCTTAGTTTTAAATTAAAATTTGAAAATTTAATTGTATAATGTTTAAATTGTTAACTAAGAATAAGTATATATAGACCCAATTCTTTTAAATCATTATCGCACATTCTTATTTTCATTAGTATATAACATGTCAAAATGACAAAAATAAAAGATATTCTTAATGAAGAAAAAAAAATGCCAAACGTGAGTAAAGAAAAGAAAAGAAAAGAAAAGAAAAAACACATTCTTAATGGAAGAAAAATAAAAAAGAAATAAATTACAGGTGAGTTAAGTAATGAAAAAAAAAATAATACGGAAAATGATGTTAAAAAAAAAAGAATAAAATTTTCTCACATTCTAGTTGAAATCATCAAATCAGTAGAAATTTTGCCACTGATACGTGCAAGCAAGTTTTGTTGGCTTCCTTGCTTCCAGTGGTTAGAACTTAGGACCCCAAGGCCCAATCTTTGTTACTTCTTCCCCAATTTCATTATGTTCTGATGGAATTGTTCAATTCTACGTAGAGGTTTATGTAAAAGCACAAAAACAAAAGAGAGTAACCTTAAAATACAGATAATCAAGGCAGTGCTCACATCTAACTTAAAATACTCCTATATATGCTAACTATTTTAGTTACTAGTTGGTATTATTGGCAATTACAATGCTGGAAACTTCAACATAACCCTTGAAAAATACATGCTCTCTATTTACTTCTAAAATGGACCCATCCACTTTCGAGTGTGCATTCAACCCACTAACTCACAAAAATAAACTTACTTTTCTTAGTTGGTGGGTTGGGTTGGGTTGTAATTTTATTTTAAGCCTCTGGTTGGGTTGGATTTAGGTTGATAGTTTTTTCAACTCATCTGACACAACCCGACCCACCATATATATAAGTTTATTTTTTACCTTTAATTTAATTTTTTTTGAAATTTTAGGAATTTGAAAACAAGCAATAGAATTTAGGCATATAAGAGATCCTGATTCCCCTCTTTCTTATATGTTTCTAGAAAAATGATCCCTATTGCTTATATGTTTCTAAAAAACAACATTTTCTCATATGTTTCTTGAAAAATAATAGTAAATGGAAGAAGACTAGCGTTTCTAGAAAAACATAAAATTTGTGCCTTTCTTTTAGATCAACAAATCGTGGTTAGTAAGCCTGAGAACCCTCATACGTCAAAGAAGTTATTAAGAAAAGAAAAATAAAAAGAGTAACTTGTAAATTTCGTGTGCAACAAAAGTGTACACTCAACCCGAAGTTATATTGGTTGTCAAAAACCTGAAGTTATGTTTACCGAGAAAAAAGATTTAATAAAAAAAAAAAAAAAAAGGCCCCCATAGTCCGATATTCTATATATTACTAGTAAGTTTTCCATGCGATGCACAGATAATGTTATAATGTTTTATATAAATTTGTTTTTGAAAAATATTATACATATATTATAGCATATTTATTATAAAATTTTGTTAGTAATGAGTTCATCATAAAAAGTAACAATTATAAATTGCATACATATATCTATTATAATTATTTTGTTCAAGTAATGAGTAATAATAAAAACAACTTTGAGTAATATTGTATAATAAAAGTTGATAAAAGCATATTAATTTATTCTATATTATTGATTTTTATTATGTGATGTAATAAAAAGCTTTATTATGAATTTTTTTTCTTCAATGCTTTGTTATTGTGGTATGGTGACGCTTGTTGTCATTATCAGTTTCTTCATCTTCAACATTTGAAATTTAGTCCGTCCATATTTGTTCAATTTTTGAGCTTTCATCATTTTATCCTTTTGTTGAATCATTTGTGTTAATTACTAATGAATTGGCACCGAGAGATTCTTGATTAGATCTTACAAAGTTTAGACTTTGTCACTAAGATTTTTCATAGGTATTTGCATTTATATTAAATTTCAATGATGTGACAGTTTTTTGTAAATTTTTTATTTTTGTTAATTTTGGAATGGTGCAGGAAAAAGAATTAACATAGCATGTTGAATTGTGTTTTTTTTTCTTCCATACCTTTTTATCATTTGAAGGCGCATCAAAAATCTTAGCAACTGTATAGTTTTCAAAACCATATTTTAGATTGAGTTCATTCAAATGAAGTAGAGAAATCCATTTTTTTTCCTAATTTTTTTTTCAAATAACGTGATATTCCACCTCCAATATCAATATTTTTATAATAATTTAAATAAGTTGTACCTTAGTTTATTTTTCAGCAAGATCTCGATCTTGTAGATTTATTTAGGATTTCTCGGCATCTCGATCAAATATCACAAACTTTGTTTTGTTAGTTGCATTAAAAACTTCAATTTGAATCTTGTATCTAAAGTAGTTTACAATTGTATATATATAGTAGTTATAGTGAGATAAATATATTATAAATATTTGGAGAGTATGTAGTTAATGTGAGTACCTCTAACTTTGGGATAGAAAGATTTATTTTTGTTTTACATTTTGCACACCAAAATGATTTTGATTGTAATTTGACATTCCTTTCACAAAGTACGCACAAAATGTAATACCAACTCATTGCTGTATCAATGTTACTTATTATTGCAATACCCTAGCAGTTCAAATCTTGCAATGAACTTTGAAATTAATATGTATTTTTTTTAATGTAAATAATATGATCTATTATTATTTTTATACATAAATGATGAGTATAATTTGAAATAATTAATAAACCTTTTTCGAAGGATCTCATTCAATGCATTTTATCTTTACTATTGTCTTCATATTATTTAAAGATAAATCCTTCTATGAAAATTGTTTTGCATGTATTTTTGGTATTTCTTGTATAGGATCATGTTTTTTACCATTCCTATCATTGAATTTTTTTAAAGAAAATATTAAGTTAATGGCATTTTGTGAGATAGTATATGCTCTTTATTAGACTTTTTTGTTATTATAAATTTTAGAAATATGCACTTACCAATTATTTCAACAACTTGAGGGATCTCAAGATTTATATATATTTTTGTTGCACTGTTCGATGACAGAGAATTTGTCTGCATAAATTGCATAGAATATTATTAATAGACAAAAGCATATTGAATTGAAATTAGGGAAAAATGAAGAGATATTTCATGAGAATGAGATTTT
>NW_027069714.1:42929-50894 GCF_002906115.3 Quercus suber
TGAGATGAAGGTATGTTTTGGCTTTTTTTTTTTTTTTTTTTTTTTTTTTTGAGAATCAAGAATTTCTTTTTTTAGAGTGTTTCAACCTATGGCGTTCGTTCCTGATGATAGCTTTTTATCTCAAACCAAGACACTAATCGGTTTTTAGTGTAAACAGAGATTAAATCCAAATATCTTATTCAACCATCAGAGATTTTACCAGTTGAGCTAACTGGAACCCACCATGTTAAGGCTTTTTATTCCTCAATTCTATATGGAACATTTATATCTGAAGGCTTCAGGCAATAATCAATCAATATCAATATATATATAAAAGCAGAAACCTCATGTGAGAGTGCATGAAGTCCCGCCACGTGGCACTCTAATATTGCATTTAACTTTTTTTACCTTTTTTCATTAAGTTTTTTTTACTGTTACCCAATAAATCATAATAACTTATTTTTACTATTATATAAATTTAACATTTTTAATCTCTTTTTATTTAAAAAAAAAAAAAAAAAAAAAAAAAAAAAAGCCTTAACATGCCTTCATCTCAGCTTGAATCATCTCAGCTTGAATGCTGGTGAAGACTCTGCGTGTGGTGCTGCCTTGGTTCTATGGTTTATGCATAAGAATCAACTCTATTTGGAATGAAACATGCATTCCTCGCCTGATATAAATACAACTTGGTTTGGCTTGCTTGTAAAGTTAGCTTCAATTATATAACATTTTATTCTCGGATCTCTCCGGAGTTTTGGATATATTTATCTAGAATGGCTCATACAATTGATTGGCTAGAATGTTTTAGTCTAGTATTTACAACAATCTTGAAAATGAAATGTAGTAAAGCAAATGTTTCTCATCGCCGGCTTTCACTAAAATGCCTTCCATTGCTGCATGCATCCATTTGTTCTCCATTTTCTTTTTGGTTTAGCCAAAATCGATTAAATACTATGAATTCCACTCTTTCTGATTGTTTAATCCTTTTGCATTTTGACGTTTGGGGACATCTTGTCTTCATTTTTAGTTGGGTAAAAAACGACTACAGATTGCCTTTCCATATATTTCATACATATAACAACACCTTTTAGACTATGTAGATATTGTTGTAAAATAGCGGAAACTCAAATTTACCAAAATTGATTGTGAAAATATTTTTGGCTTGAGAAAGATCTCTAAACTAACAATAAGAGCAAGAAAATTAATCCAAATGAAAATAAACACAAAACATCCAGAATTACGTGGTTCAGCAATAGCTTATATATATGTATGTATATATAAAAAATCATCATCTTTTTTTTGGAAAAAGTTGCATTTTGGGTTTGTGAAGAGAACGCGCAAAGTGAAAAAGGAGCTCATCATCTTCTCACTTGTATATTACAGCTCCTTTGTGTTCTTTGTTCACTTGTATATATCACTCCTTTGTGGGGGCAGTGATATAGATGATGAAATTCATGATCCATGGGCAGCCATTAAGCAGTTTGGACCCACCAGTGATTTTGGAACTGATGGTCAAACTAAGTTTAGTACAGAAGGTAGTTTTATGGAAAGTGAGTTTGGCTTTGGGAATCGGAAGGTGAAAATTAGCAACCACAAGTTGCCAGGATTTGTTTCAGGGAGATGCAGAGGTTTAGATTCTGATGGAAATTGAAAAGGCTTTAGAATTATGATTTGTGGAAGAAAGTTCTGACATTATTCTACATTAGCCATCAATATCACATAGTCAGAAGACTCAGAATAGTGAATGTTTATTTACCATTGTTATGCTGTATGATATTTACTGTCAAATAATTATTGAAAAACAACCACACACAAAAAAAATAAATAAATAAAAAGTTGAAAAAGAAGAAAAACAAACAAAGATACAAGGATATACCCGTAACTCGTGCACCAGAGTTAATTCAAGCAATATCCAATCAACAAGATCTTCCTTGAAGAACTAATATATGTGTTGGCAAAGGATACAGTGCTCTAAGATTAGTCTTCCCATGACACTTCCTTCTTCAATTCTCAAATTGCTAGTGTGCTTGTTCCATAGGTGTACACCAGAAGTCTCTCCACTGAGCTGAAGCAGCTTGTCTTGTACCCATATAGAATCACCTTGGTTTGCTGGCTTCTGAAAAAGTCTGTTTATCCTAATCCAATCAACAGGATAGAAGGCCATAGGTGGCAAGACTGTGAAGTTATAGCCAGGTTTCTTTCTTATTCTCTCAACCACTCTGGAAACCAGATAGGGACCATTGTGTCCCCACTTATTTCCATCAAAAGACGAGGCAAATTCCTCGATGAACTTGAGCAGAAGTGGATGATTCGCATCAAAGATTAAAACTGCATTGTTCAACCTGGTCCAGTTCTTAGATTTCATATCCATACTTTGTGCACCAATCAAGTTCTTCAACCCCCTAAAAGGCTTTAGAACAATAAAATCTGTATCCAAGTAAACCCCACCATACTTGTACAATACTGCAAGCCTCACCAAATTGGATAAATTCTGAGCTATTGGAATCTCACCAGGGTCCTTGTTCCCACTTTTCATCTCCTTAAACCAAGCCTCAGCTGGGGTATTCTTGAATAGAAACGCCAAGTCCGGTGTCACTGCGTTAACTTTGAACCCTCTGTCTACTAGAGGTTTCAGGATCCTGTACCCTCTTCTAGAATCCAAACTTCTTGATAAAATCATTAAACATCCAGTAGGGTGTGCCTTGAAAAGGCTCTCCAAGGAGAAGAATTCTCTTCCAAAAAACCTTGCTGGTGCAATCCAAGTCATGAAGAATTGTTCCTCACAGCCACTATTAAAGAATTCCAAAACCCGACTATGAAATTGGCGTGTCAAGTTGTTGGACTTGAGTATCTCTAGCTCCGATAACTTTCTTCGGAACCACACCAGTCTTTCTTCTTTTGAAACATTGTCCGGTGGAATAAGAGGGCCCTGAGTCTCAGAATCTTCTTCTTCAACCACTCTCTCTTGTGTTGGAATTAATGGCGCTGTGGTATTTAGAGTAGTGGACTCAAACTCAAGTGTTGGTTGTTCTTGGTTATTGTGATCGGTCTCATGGGCATCAATAATTTCATTGGTTTCGAAGTCAAAAGTAGTAGTTATGGAAAGATTGGAAACGATGCTGTCAGTGTAGATGAGAAACAATATGGCTGCAAATGAAATGGTGGAGAAGATGGGATTTTTGGCTGTGCGGCTAAGTGGCCTGTAATCAAACATCTTTTGAGACATTTTTTTTGGGTGGCTTTAGAGACTTGAATAGGAAAAGAAAATTCTCTGATAATAAGGTAGCAGTCTGGATGGCATGCATGGTGATCAGAGCAAAGTGGTATGTATACAAAGTTTTGCATGTAGTTGATTTAAGAATTTTGCACCAGGCTTGGAGCCTTGAGCGTTAAAAACACAAGAAAAATAAATAACAATGAAATAAAAGATAGGGAACCTAGGAGTCAGCACCTAGGTTTGCTTAGTGTCCGCGCCGAGCAAAGAAAACCACTGAGTCAGCACAAGTGGAAAAGAAAAGGTATAGTTCATCAATTTTCTGATACAACTACATAAAAATTGATACTATGCATATTGTTATTAAAGAGAGATCATGAAGTTTTAATTCATATGCACCATGATGTGCCTAATAAAGCCACTTAAAGAGATGTAAGCCATATAAAGCAGATATATGTTCAAATACCTGTCATTTGCGATCTGTTCCCAATTTATGTAGGGTTGCATTACAAATATCCCTTTCACGTATATCAGTTAATTGCCCTTCATGTTTCTCAGGATTTTTAAGAAAGAGGTGACAGCCCACTGCATACTTTAGAACTGAATCACCAAGTAATTCCAAACGCTCCATTGAAAAATTCTCAGAACATCTTAGTGATGTAAGAGCTTCTAGAATCTATTCACAAAAGATCTTGTTTAGATTAATCAAAACTGTATGATTCAAAAGAATATAGACAAATCAAGAGAATAACCAGTTAATAGGACAGACCAAAGCGCTTGAAATATGAAAGTTGCTAGAACAACAAATCTCTTCTCTAAGCTGGCTGGCTAACATAAGGGGTTCCAGCCGGTGCATCACAGATGGTAATAAATAAAATGATCTTAAAACTCCTCTAGAAACATTAAGCCTGATCAAAAGTTCAGGAGGCATATGAACATGCATTTGCGCCTTTTTGACAAGCACACCTGCTTCCAATGTCTTGCCAGTAAGGCCTGCTTAATCAGAAGAAAATATTAGATATATTCCCAAAGTTCCACAGCATTACTAAATCAGATTCAAGAACTTTATTTAAAAAAATAGAAACAGACATCCATATAATGATTGTGCAGTAACAAGTTGTGTAATACACCGAACCAGTAGGGAAAAACCCTCACATAAGATGATAAAATGTGCGCAATTTTTGTATGCCGACACATGCTCATGGAAATTTCCCTTTTCCCCCCTCCTTACAGGGCATGCTTCTAAGCCGGATTTCTATTACACTATAGAAATAGGGAACTAATAGTTGACTGCTACCTGATTTCTAAAACATGCCAGTCAATTATCAAGATCCTTAAATTAGCCTTGAGAGAAGTGTTTAGCATTGCCTAACCCGACTCTCTTTTTGCTTCCTTTTTCCAATTGAACATGGCGTACCATATAGAGAGATCTCCATCTACTCTGTCTGTAACAATCTGATCCAACTAAAAACTCTTCCCAACCCCAACCCCCATTCTCCCATTTGGTCTACCCAATAAGAACTGGGAATCAAAGTAGTAGTAGACAAAGCTGAAAGCCATGACTTAGTTAAGGGGTGTTGATAATGGAAGATTAGGGTGACAATATGCATTGTTCAGCTAAAATCCTATACGTGATCAGGACAGGAGTTATCTATGGAACTATATAGAGGAATCCAAAGGAAAAAATACACAATAAGCTCAAAAAATCATTCAGGATAAGAAATCACTTACTTTTTGTTGAAGTACTCTGAAAATGTCATATTTTGATGAGGCATTGTCAGTGTTTCCACCAAAAGGACTCTCAGCAGAGATATTATTCAGAACCAGAAAAATGGGTTATGATAATTCTTTATTATTAGAGAAAATATTAATTGATTTTTAGTATAAACAATGATTGAATTTATATTTCTTATTCAACTATCAAAGACTTTACTAATTGAGTTAACTGAAACCCACAATATATATATATATATATTCTTTTTTTTTTTTTTCAGTAAGATTTTTTTTTTCTTTACTCACCTTTTGGCATTTTTATTTTATAATTAAGAATTTTTTTTTTCATTTACTTTATCATATTTGACACATTATATAATAATAAAAAAAAGAATGTATCGTAATGATATGAAAGAACAAGTAATGCTATAGACACAAATATTTTACAAATTTTTACAAATTGCTGATGTGGCTTTAGTAATTTTCAAATAATCATTGATAAACATAAATGTGATGTTAGTGGTGGACCCATATTAGAACTAATAAGAATTTTCACATCAATAGTTTGTAAAAATGTTGTAAAATAATTTGTGACTGTAGCATTACAAGAACACTATGTAATGAAGAATTAGTAGGCCTATATATAGTTATTCTTTTTTTTTCTTTTTTCTTTTTTGAGAATGTATATAGTTATTCTTAGGGTCCGTTTGTTTCAACTTCAAATCACTTCCGGAAATCAATTTCCGGAAAATTGATGCGTTTGGGTCGAAGGGAAAATTTGGTCAATGGAAAGCATTTTCTGCTTTGACCGAAAAAAGGCCTCCCGCTGGGTGAAATTCATTTCACCCCCTATTTTCCTTAAACCAATTTCCGGAAATTCTCTCCACTCTCCAAGTTCTCTCACGCAGCATCACACTCACTCTCCAAGCTCTCTCTCTCACACTCACTCTCCAAGCTCTCTGAAGCTCTCTCACACTCACTCTCCAAGCTCTCTCTCTCACACTCACTCTCCGATCCGGTCCAGACCCAAGCTCCACGTTCAGGCCTCCGATCCGGTCCAGACATCAGCTCCGATCCGCTCCAAGTCCGATCCGCTCCAAGCTTTTCCGGTCCAGACCTCGGCTCCGATCCGCTCCAAGCTTTTCCGGTCCAGACCTCCGCTCCGATCCGCTCCAAGCTTTTCCGGTCCAGACCTCCGATCTCCAAGCTCCAAGCTCCGGTCCAGACCGACGACCTCCAAGCTCCGATCCCCACTCCGGCGAGCTCCAACCTCCAAGTTCCGATCCACACACCGAGCTCCACCACCTCTCCACGCACAGTGAGTATTCCTTGATCCGAAAATTTCTCCGATCCACACACTGAGGAAGGGTATCTAGTTATATTTACACAAATTCATCAAACATATTCTCTGATGCCCATGTGTAGTGATGTAAATAATTGTTTGTTTGGTGATGGTACTCTGTGTTGTGATATTTTCATGGGTGGTTTGTTTGCATTGTATTGTTTTTGTTTTTGTTTCAAAGCTTATTCCCCAAAAATGGTTATGTACGATATATTTTATACAATACACTCATGATGGAAATAATTATTTATATGGAGAATTTTATTTAAATAACCATTCTGATCTGATTTTAGAATTTAGATATCCTCCTATGTTGTGCTGGTTACAATTAAATTAGCCTCCTTATCTGAGTGGTTATTTTGTTTGGTTGTTTTTTGTCTTGAAAATGATTTGTGGACCACACCAATCTTTCCTCTTTTTATATATTTCCTTAAAATTTCCATGTTTATCGTATTAGTATTTTTATCTCTTGTAATATTTGATACCATCAACTTGTCATAATTTTCTAATACATTCTAAGAATTATTGAAAATGTGGCAATATTGGTAAAACTAGCCGTAGTAACTACTATAATTGCAGAATATGAATTTTTCAGAATTAGAGATTTCCTTCAAACTTGATAGAAGCATTCTTGCCTTGTTCTTGCAGCTGTTCAGTGTTTATATTACTCTCAACTTTCATAAAGTGTTCAATATATTAACTAATTAATATTATGGTATTTCTTCGGCAAAAAAAAAAAAAAAAACCTTATATTATGGTATTCATTTTCTTCTCCCCTCTTAGATAAACACACAGACTATGCATTAGTATTTTTTAATATTTAAATAACAAAAAATCTAATTTTACAAATCTCATGCTACTATATATTTATGATGAATTAAACCTACAATCGTCCATTCCATTAGATCAAGAGTTTATTTATTCACTTGTAAATCACTTTTCTTTGGACCGATCAATATGGATCAAAGTAGACCGAATAAACTTAAGTGGACTAAAACTGATTGAAGTGGATCCAGACGGAGGGAAGTGGACCGAATTAGACTAAAATAGACCAAAGTGAATCCAAAGGGATTGAAAATGACCAAATAAACATAATTGGAACAAAATAGATCGAAAGAGACCAAAGTGACTAAAATGGACCAAAGTGGACTAATTTTTTATTTTTTTAAAGATAAAAATCCGTTTTAGATAAGATTCGTTCCCCTTTATCTATTTGATACAGAAAATGATGTAAAGAACAATATAAATTATGTTTCATGTGATTAAGAAAATGGTGGCAGTGATTTTGAAGTTGTTAACTCTCTACCTACACCACTAGCAATGATGCTATATAAAATTACATGTTTGGATCCCAACCTTTTAGTTTTATTTCAAATGAAACATTTTTATACTTTAAAATATTTTTAAAAAGTCCTTACCACCGTCTAATAGATGGAAAATGTTTTATTTATTTATTTATAAAATATATGGAAAATTTTGACAAAGTAAAATAGACATAAAGAAAATGAAACCACTTCAATAACATGAAGCCTATATTGTAGTATATATTTTGTTTGTTATGTTACTATTTTCCCTATAGCTATAGAATGCCTTTTGAACACTTTTAAAAGTATAGAAACTTGTGAAACATTTTAAAATATAAAAACAATTTTTGAAATAAAATTTGCAGTTTGATAAATAAATAAATAAAACTGCTAAAAAACACTAAAAAAAAAAA
>NW_027069714.1:56964-169255 GCF_002906115.3 Quercus suber
TGGCGCGCGAGGATCGACGGCGTGAATCTGGCGGCGAGGTTCGACAGTGGCGTGGGTCGGCAGCGTGGGCTTGGGCTGGCAGCGGTGAGAGAGTTGAGAGAGAGAGGGAGAGAGAGCTGAGAATGAGATGATCAGAGCTGAGAGAGAGAGGGTTAATATTTTAATCAGGTAAGGATTAAAATATATATATATATATATATATATTTTTTTTTTTTAGCTCTCATGAACAGTGCACATCTATTTATAGATGTGCACTGTAGCAAGGAGTAAAATTTTTAGATTTAACTCCACTACTGCAGCAAGACTTTTGTATTTATGGAGCTAAATTTTAGCATTATAACATTATATCTTCACTGCTGTAAATGCTCTTACTTGACGAGTATCAGATGCTGATGGCAAACCAACGAACCCTGTAACTTTTGTTGGCTGTGCTACTGATATGATATATGGCTTGTCCACGGGCTAGGCTAGCTGTTTGAGCCTATGTTGGCCCTTGGACCCTATTATACATGTATCACAAAAAAAAGGAGGAAAAATCTCTAGTGGCAAAGTGATGGCATAGAGGCCCAAAGGTCTTAAGACATTTTGTAAAGGGCCCTATAGGCCAGAAAATTGTAGATTTAGACCGTCACTTGGAGTGGGCCCGAAATTTTTTTTTTTTGGAACAGAATATATAGACGTATATTGAATATCGAAAAAACAAAGAAACAAAACCCTAAAAATATAAAAACCCTTTCCTATTTCCCTCGTCCTCTCAGTCACACACAACACACACAAATTCCAAAACCCTAAAAACCATATCAACTTCATCTCGCCGTTTCTATCGGAAAAAAAAAAAATGAGTCAACCAGCCCCACCCCACAGGCCTGTCAGCGGGAGTCCATATCATATCTATCATCGCTCACAAGGATGTCAAAAGATAATTGTGTATCCACAGGGCTCTAATTTGCGTGACGTCAGGGTCTCCGTGAATTGGAACACAGGAATCGTTACTGTGAATGGTAACATTGATTCGGCGATTTCGCACTTCCCTATGGAAATATCTCTTCCGGCAGGCTGTTATGACCAAAGTTCCCTCGGATTCAATGTTTTTGGCAGTGAACAAATTGTGATTGACTTTCCCTTTGTTGGAGGCGGTTCGTGGGTGACTCTTAGGCCACTGGTATATTTTTTTTATATTTCCTTCTTTATCTATCTATCTATATCCATTTTTTTGTAATATTTTAGTTGATTACTAATCACTATTATATTATAATTTAATTCTCAGGAGCAATCTTCTCAGGAGCAATCTTCTCAGGCGCAATCTTAGTAGAGAATACCGCTGCCGTTTTGGGTCATGACATCATGGAGCAGAAACAAAAAGAAACAACTAATCTATATATTTTTGTCCTTTTCTTTTTAGGTAAAAAAAAAAAATATTAAGAACACTTAGATTTTATTTTTTCTTGTTTCTTAATGTAACGTAGTGGTGCTTTGACGGCGGTTTTAAAATGTCTGCTTGTGTCATGAATTAAGAATGCTGAATGAATGAATCTTGATTATCAGAAGAAGAATGCTATTCCATTCATTTTGTTCTCCCCATGCGATTAGGCTTGGACCAAAAAAGTCTCTAATTTGATTTTGTTCAATCAAATTTATTAAGAGTGTGCGTGATTTTACTTTTGTTTTTATTATGTGAGAAATGAAAATGTGCTAGTAAGGAAATTCTGAGATTTTTTTTTTCTAGGAATTGAGACATAATTTCAATATACTTTTTTGCTCTCCAATGACAAGAATGTATGGCACTTAAACAATATAATAAATAAATGTTTGAATGAATTTTTTTATGATTGATAACACGTCAATTTGTAAAATTTGTAGTATTCATAGCATTGCTCCGCAAGAAAAGTGTTGTGAATAGTAAATTGAAAATAATGATTGAAAAAAAAGGAACAATGAAATGGGTGAAGATGTAAGTGGTGAGATAAAACTAATAAGAATGGTAAATTTGGTGAAAAGGTGATATGATTTGATATGTGGAGAAGATTTATTTTCCTACTTTCTTTATGTTAAGGGTCTGTACAGTGGGAGTCTTTTTTTTGTTAGGGTAAAGTGCCAAAGAATAGTTCATAATATACCAACTTCAAGGATCTTTTTCAAGGAGCCAAGGGGAGGCACCCCTCGACCCCCTGCTCCACCCCTGAGTCCAACAACAGTAGATCAAGAGGGAGAGACTCCAGTTTCGCTTTTGTTTGTAAAATTCTGTTAAGAGAAAAGACAATATGATTTGTGGATGTTGAGTACTTTTAATGTGGTTGTTCAACAATTAAAATGTTTTTGCTAATGTGTTAAAGGTCCTTTCTACACATATCTCGCTTTGCTTATCGAACTATTGCTACTTGTTGTGGCCAATAAGGCAGTTGCTTTGAACCAGCTATGTTGAATATGCTTAACAAGCTCCGGTTTCAGAATTTTAACTGAAATCATGTTTTAAAAACATAATTTAAAAAATGAGTGTGTATAGAGTGTGGAATAATGAGTGCACAATAAGATTTTCCGTTATATATACATTCCTAAACAAAGGAGTCGGCTTGAAGAAAGTTGGAAGTGGGTTTGTTGTAACATGACAAGAACATTAAGTTTCTCTGCATGGCAAAGCAAAGAATGTTGTTAGCAAGAGCAAGCTAGTCAAGAAGGTTGATTTGCTGAGGGTAGAGTGAGTTTCTAACTTTCTTGGAACTTAAGTATTATCACTGTCTTCTTAGTCTTAAAGTAGAGTAAGTTTCTAACTTTATTGGAACTAATGTTATCCACTTTGCTTATAGCATGGCTGACATAAACAACCTCAAGGAGATGATAGTTTTGGCAATTCACACTGGAAAAATCTACTTTGTTGTTGAAATGTTTAGGCCGAAAGAAAATGGATTTGACAACAGTAGTGCAAAATCTAAGACTCTAGACATTAATTCTAGAAGCCCACACGATAAAACCAGACATATGTCCAACTTTTTTTGAAGTCTTACCGTAAACCATATCATATGCCATTGAATCAGCCCAAATATAATGGGCCCAGACAAGTCCAAAGACCACAATATCCTCGTTGATTAAAACCTTATCCAACCATTTCTCACTCTCTCTCTCTCTCTCAAAAACTCAAGCTCAAAACCATGGCGTCTATGGTACTCATAGCTCCTTCTCCACCTACTACCTCTTCCCAATCACTCACTCTCTCTTCTCGCTTTTCCTTCTCCAAGTCCCAAACCTTAGCCAACTCTCTCTCCTCCTCCGCCTCCACTATTTCTCTCTCACTCTCTGCAGTTACTTCACCCACAGTTCCTTCAGGTAACCCATTTACCAATCTTTACGTGTTTGTGTTTGTGTTTGTGGGTTTTTCTCTAATGTTTTGATTTTTCTACTTTTTCAGTGTACTGTGGCAGAGGCGATAGGAAAACCGCTAGAGGAAAACGTTTCAACCACTCCTTTGGCAATGTAAGGCTAATAATTCTTTAATTATTATCTTTTTTTTTTTTTTTTAAGTAAGAAAATAGTTATTTTTTAATTTTGTTTTGTTTTTTGTTTTTGTTTTGGTGGAAATATAAAATAGGCTCGGCCAAGGGACAAGAACAAAGGGAGAGGGCCACCGAAGGTACCGGTTACTCCGGCTCCGCCTAGGAAAGATAAGTTCGAGGATGATACAATTGTCAAGATTGAAATTGATGAATCTCTGTCTTCTAACTAATAGTGCAAAGTATTTTTAATTTTTAATTTTTTTCCTATTTTTTTAATGTTAATTTTGAACCTCGGAAAGCTTTATTTTGTTGTTGTGATTATTTCACCGTTGTGGCTGTATGATTTTTACAATTTGCTTTCTACTTATGGCAGTGCTCATATATAACATTAGAGGGCCACGTATTGAGTTTCTTTCTTTTTAATTTTTTTTTTATTGTTTGTGTATCTTATAAAAACTATGCTCATAATCTTCTGTGACTCAATTTGCTGTGTTTTGGGACTTTGAAGCAACAAGACTCATGAATATTTTACAATGATGATGTTGTAGATCATATTAATGCCTTCTTTGTGGGATGCCCAGATGGGCCAGGTCTAGTTTACTAATCAAGGCTTCAAGAATTGTTAATACGTGCAAGCAAGTTTTGTCGGCTTCCTTGCTTCCAATAGTTAGGACCCCAAGGCCCAATCATGTTACGTCTTCCCCAATTTCATTATGTTCTGATGGAATTGTTCAATTCTACGAAGAGGTTTATGTAAAAGCACAAAAACAAAAGAGAACTGCCTTAAATACTCGTGATCAAGGCAGTGCTCACATGTAACTTAAAGTGCTCCTATATATGCTAATTATTTTAGTTACTAGTTGGTATTTTTGGCAATTACAATGCTGGAAATTTCTGCATTACCCTTGAAAAAAAAATGCTCTCTTTACTTCTAAAACGGAGACAATTCACTCCCGAGTGTGTATTTAACCTACCAACCCACAAAACTAACCTGTTTTCCTTGGTAGGTGGGATGGGTTGGGTTGTAATTTTATTTTTAGTCTCGGGTTGGATATGGGTTGATTTCTACACATGTGATGAGTTGGTTGGGTTGAAAAAACCCTCAAACCCAACCCAACCCGACTTATGCACACTCCTACCTCTAAATAAAGATATAATATTATATAAGATCTTTAAGGTAAATATGGTGGATGACATAAAATTATATATATATCTTTGGATGCATGAAAAATTCAATCTTTAGCACCAAATAGATTATCTCTATTTTTTTTTGAAATAGAAAAGTAAAACTAAATCTTCATTATAAAAGAAACTCTCTTCATTTGCTTTGAAATGACTCCTGACTCCCCTCTTTCTTATACGTTTCTTTTAAAAATACCCCATTTTCTTATATATTTCTTGAAAAATGATAGCTAATGAAAGAAGTCTAGCGTTTCTAGAAAAATATAATATTTGTGCCTTTTTTGTAGATCAGCAAATCGTGGTTAGTAAGCCTGAGAACCCTCATACGTCAAAGAAGTTATTAAGAAAAGAAAAATAAAAAGAGTAACTTGTAAATTTCGTGTGCAACAAAAGTGTACTCAACCTGAAGTTATATTTACAAAGAGAAAAGATTAAAAGGCCCCCATAGTCCGATATTCCATATATTATTATTGCCTGAATCCTTCAGATATAAATGTTCCATATATGTTTGAATCGAGGAATAAAAAGCCTTACATGCCTTCATCTCAGCTTGAATGCTGGTGAAGACTGTGTGTGTGGTGCTGCTCTGGTTCTATGGTTTATGCATAGGAATCAACTCTATTTGGAATGAAACGTGTATTCCTCGCCTGATATAAATACAACTTGGTTTGGTTTGCTTGTGAAGTTAGCTTCAATTATATAACATTGTATTCTCGGTTCTCTCTGGAGTTTTGGATATATTTATCTAGAATAGTTCATACATTTGATTGGCTAGAATGTTTAGTCTGGTATTTCCAACTATCTTGAAAACGAAATGTAGTAAAGGAAATGTTTCTCATCACCGGCTTTCACAATTTTTTATGGGGAGTTTTAGCTGTTTTAATTCCATCTTCTAGTTTTTCCTTTGTTCTTCTACTGCTTATCGGCAGCACCGGTACCAATCCATATATGCTTAATGCTTTAGACCTTGATTCTCCTCTCTTTATTTGTGGCTTCTTCTTAACAAAGAGCTTCCTAATCTTCTTACTTGTCGGAAAGGGGAAAAAAGTTAGGCAATTGAGGACTAGGGGCTTATAGGGGGCACCTCTTCTTGTTGGATGTTACCGATGAAAATGCCTTCCATGGCTGCATGCATTCATTGGTTCTTCATTTTCTTCTTGGTTAAGCCAAAAACGAGCAAATCCTATGAATTCCACTCTTATTGTTTCAATTCCATTGGTCTGTTTGCATTCTGATATTTGGGGACCATTTTGTGTTCCCATTTAAGTCAAATAAAAAACTACTACGAATTTCCTTTCCATATATTTCATACATATAGTAAAACATTTTACACTACGTCGATATCAGAGATAACAAAAGAGAAGGACGAAGAGGCCCCTCTCTTCACTGACTAAGAAAGGAAGACGCAGATTCTAGAGTACCATAAATCTTTGTATTTGTCTTCTTGCCTGTTTGTTTCAGCGTTTTCAACCCAAAAAGCTCGTTTTGAAGAAAGCTGAACCACAAAGCCCGTCCAAATGTGTTTTGGGTTTGTGAAGAGAATGCACAAAGTGAAAAAGGAGCTCATCATCTTCTCCCTTGTATATTTGGGAGGATCTCACCTAGGATAAAATCTATACCTTTGTGGGGGCAGTGATATAGATGATGAAATTCATGATCCATGGGCAGCCATTAAGCAGTTTGGACCCACCAGTGATTCTGGAACTGATGGTCAAACTAAGTTTACTACAGAAGGTAGTTTTATGGAAAGTGAGTTTGGCTTTGGGAATCGGAAGGTGAAAATTAGCAACCACAAGTTGACTAGGAAAAGCCTTACAGGAGATTGCCAGGATTTGGTTCAGGGAGATGCAGAGGTTTAGATTCAGATGGAAATTGAAAAGGCTTTAGAATTATGATTTGTGGAAGAAAGTTTTGACATTATTCTACATTAGCCATCAATATCACATAGTCAGAAGACTCGGAATAGGGAATGTTTATTTACCATTGTTATGCTGTATGATATTTACTGTCAAATAATTATTGAAAAAAAACCACGACCAAAAAAAAAAAAAGTTGAAAAAGAAAAAAAACAAACAAAGATACAAGGATATACCCATAACTCGTGTACCAGAGTTAATTCAAGCAATATCCAATCAACAAGATCTTCCTTGAAGAACTAATATATGTGTTGGCAAAGGATACAGTGCTCTAAGATTAGTCTTCCCATGACACTTCCTTCTTCAATTCTCAAATTGCTAGTTTGCTTGTTCCATAGGTGTATACCATAAGTCTCTCCACTGAGCTGAAGCAGCTTGTCTTGTACCCATATAGAATCACCTTGGTTTGCTGGCTTCTGAAAAAGTCTGTTTATCCTAATCCAATCAACAGGATAGAAGGCCATAGGTGGCAAGACTGTGAAGTTATAGCCAGGTTTCTTTCTTATTCTCTCAACCACTCTGGAAACCAGATAGGGACCATTGTGTCCCCACTTATTTCCATCAAAAGACGAGGCAAATTCCTCGATGAACTTGAGCAGAAGTGGATGATTCGCATCAAAGATTAAAACTGCATTGTTCAACCTGGTCCAGTTCTTAGATTTCATATCCATACTTTGTGCACCAATCAAGTTCTTCAACCCCCTAAAAGGCTTTAGAACAATAAAATCTGTATCCAAGTAAACCCCACCATACTTGTACAATACTGCAAGCCTCACCAAATTGGATAAATTCTGAGCTATTGGAATCTCACCAGGGTCCTTGTTCCCACTTTTCATCTCCTTAAACCAAGCCTCAGCTGGGGTATTCTTGAATAGAAACGCCAAGTCCGGTGTCACTGCGTTAACTTTGAACCCTCTGTCTACTAGAGGTTTCAGGATCCTGTACCCTCTTCTAGAATCCAAACTTCTTGATAAAATCATTAAACATCCAGTAGGGTGTGCCTTGAAAAGGCTCTCCAAGGAGAAGAATCCTCTTCTTCCAAAAGACCTTGCTGGTGCAATCCAAGTCATGAAGAAATGTTCCTCACAGCCACTTTTAAAGAATTCTCTAACCCGACTATGAAATTGGTGTGTCAAGTTGTTTGTCATGAAAACCTTAGACTTCGGCATCTTTTCCTGGAACCAGGCAATTCTTTGTTCTACTTTGACATTAAAAGGAGGAACTAGAGATTTCCAATTTTCATCTTCAACTTCATCAATCTCTTCTTGCATGGAACGCAATTGCAGTTGCATGTTACCAACGCTTGATCTTAGTTGTCCTTGAGCTCTCTCATGTGCCTCCAAGAACTTAGGAATTTCATTGTTACCAGACTCAAAAGAATCATATATGATATTGTCTGTATAGATGATATAGATCATGGCAACGCCAAATAGTGTGAGGGTAAAAAGGAGAGGAAATCTAGCACGGCTAAGTACCTGGTAATGAAACATCTTAACCTTGATGAATTTTCTCACCATCATCAGAGTTTCAAGCTAAAACAAATAATGGACAAAAGCTTGGCTTATGAGGAAATTTATTGACATTTTTTTTTATAAAAAAGAAAAAAAAGAAAACATATACAACATCTCATAGGAGACTTCTAAGATAACTTTTATTTTATTTTATTTGGAAGGTGACTTTTAAGGTACTTAGTTTTCTAATTCAAATCTCTAGAATCACTCTTCCTCCACTTCCAGTTCTCCACTGCGTATGGAGAACTTGGCACTATTTGATTCTCATCAGGTTGTTTCAGTATGTCTGATAAAACAACAACAAATGCAATTATTTAATGGCTTATATTTATTCATAAATGTAAGAGCAATACTAAAGACAAAACAGCGGAACCTTAATATAATCTTAATGGTGAAATTGATTTTATTTCTAGTGAAGTTGAGAGGATCCTGTTCTGCCGATCAAGGTGTGCTTACAGTAACTGGAACTTGGATTATGATGTTTTCGGTTGTATTCCCAGGGCCTAGCCTCCTCGTTTTGTGGCTTGTGTTGAGGAAAGACTCTTGTATCTTTGAGTCTTTGTTTGTGTGTTTATAACATGTCTTATTTTCCGGGGAAAAGTGAAAGTAAGGTCAGTCAACTTGGCATTCAAATCAGCTTGTGCAAAAAATTCTGTTTATTTTAGCATAAGAACCTATTTTTCTATTTTATATACTTGCATTTCAAAATATCACATTAGATTATCTATAATTAAACTACATTAAATTAAAATATCAATTTTTCTTGATTTTTTTATAATTGTTTTTCTTTCTTCGCATACAACAACCATCCACCCTCTTCCTTCATCCTCGGGATACATAGAGGAAAAAAAATTAAATGCAAAGTGAAAAATGTTAGTGTAAATTTACATAGTTACTATAGCAACTTTATATATTTACATAGTTTTAGCTTAACTGATGTGGATGATTTTGAGCTTTAAATGTGTAAAATTGATACATTTTTCTATTTTGCATTTTCTAATGCATATACTCTTATAGCATATTTGGAAGTTTTGAGAGGGAGGAGAGTACAGAGTTGTTTAGGGATAACAATGGGGCGAAGTGAGGTTAGATCATGGGTACCCTATTCCCTTTTTAGGGTAGGCAAAACATGTGTGGGGAAGGGGCGTGATAGGTTGGGTATGATGTATTTTGTCATCTCTAATAAGGTGACTTCAACATTAATGAGTTAGAGATGAAACAAAGATAGGTGGGGCAATCATGAATTATGATAAAATAGTGCCAAGTTCTCCAAATTTGCATTATGGAGCACTTATCACCCAAATAAATAAATAAAAATAGTATATATGTTACTAAATAAGTTAATAAAATAAAAATTAAATTAATAAAAATCACATTCCAAAAATTCTTATTTGTAAGTAATTTTAGTTTTCACGTTTTATATTTCAAATAATTGCAGACCCATGTGATGCGTGGGAATATATAATTATTTGTAATATAATATAATCCATAATTTATTTCTCTAAAATTTATTAATTATAATTTTCTCCTAAAAACTTGAACTATTTCTAAAATTATTTTCCAACTCTCTATCTCTACAAATATATCATTCTATTATTTTAGATTTTTTTAAAATTATTATTATTATTATTATTTTTTAGATATGATATTTGTAACTCAATAATCGAGGGACATGCCAGCACAACATTAGATTTCCTAGTTTTCTTCCCATGATGAGATTGTATCATATTTTAATTCTTCTAAATTTCCAGGTGCAATCTTTGTACAAGATGCTAAATCCTTAATTCCTAAAAGTGATGTCTAGTTAGTTGCCAACAGAAAAGAGTAAGACCACAAAAAAAAAAAAAAAAAAAAAAAAAAGGTAAAGTGAAGTTTTGCAGGTTAGAATCATCATGTGCAAAAACATATTTACAATAAGGCAAATAAATAAAATACATTTTAAACAAACCCTACTTCAGCAAAATGATCAAATTTATTAGACCCCCACTTATATCAATTTCCATCAAAGACCAAATTGTCACATAGTAATATGCCATTGACTCCACCCATGTCCACTACAAAAATTTATCAATGTGTCCATATACAATCACCCACTTGCTATTACATTTATTTTTATCAATGTTTTGAATTCCCACAAAAAATCAAAATAGTGCGTATACGAATTATAAGTAAGTGAGTCACCTATATTGCCATGACGTGGTCAAACTCTATCGGAGAATATGGCTATTAGCATTCCAGGTTATGAACTTTAAATGGCTATGGGAAATGATCAGATTGTATCAGTTGCTATGCCTCAAAAATAGCAGTTGCTTTGCCTTCACTGGAACACATCATATTGTGTTTAATAATGAAAGAAATAGTAAAATCCAAAAGAAATAGTATTGTTAAGTTTTGTCTAAAACTCATGTACATAGTATTCTAGATATTCAAGAGGAGAAAATTCTAAAAAGAAAATTAGGGTGTTGAAAAATGGCATAATTCAAAATTAAATCTAAAACTAAAACCCAATTGATGAAGCTGAGAAATTCACCGTGAGTCACACGATGCCTTCGCGCTCGAACGTAAACCTACACAATAGAAAGAAGAAAACCTATCAAAGGGCACCGGTGTGGTGCTGGCCAAATACCCTTCGAAGGTTAAGTCAGAAAGTATTCTCACAACTCTAGAGTGCTAGAGAGGGTAGATAATGCGTACCTTTATTGGTGAGAGTATTGGGGCTTTTATAGTAGTCGAAAGTTTTTCCTCTTAGACTTGGCATCCAAGTTTTTTCCTTGTAGAAATCATCTTTTTTAGAGTCCGAAACGTGGTGGACAGATCTTCTCCTTATAGGGAAGATCTTCACCAATACATGAAAATTCTAGAATCCAAGTTGCGCAAGGACTCTGTTTAGGGTTTTACGAGAATGGGCCAAAGTGTTCCCACTAAGGGGTCCAACAGGCCCATGGTTAACCAGCCCATCTTCCTTCCCTCTGTCCACATCAGGTCCGTCCACGTAAGGCCTTGTGTAAATAACGGGCTCGTCTCTTCTTTAGTTCGCGGACTATAGCTAGCCCGTACATTCACTCTAGGCATCCTAGCGCGTATTTTCTCCCTTTCACCAACTATGGTTCATGTACCCATATTTAAAAATCAAGAACCAATTAGTTTTTCCATCCATGCAACAATTAACTTAAATCTAGATACTAATGGAATTTAAAAAGAATTCAGTTCTTTGAATTTCCTCACTCCTAAAATACCAAACAATTTCTCATAAGCTAAACAATCCCCAAAGTTATTCATCAACCAAACAGGCCAACTAATGTCCCAAACACAAAAATCCTAGCCACAAACACAACAGTTTTTTTTTTTTCTTTTTTTTTTTTTTGAGGAACACACAATAGTCTACTTAAGCTGATTTACTTTGAAGAATTAGAGCTTGCTTTAAAAAATTAAGATAAAAAAAAAATTTAAACTGTTACATCCCAAGTTTCATACAATTTTTATTTATTTATTTAAGATTCAAATTCTACTCTCTTTTTTCTTCTATTTTACTACAATTTTTGGGATACTAAACAGTAAATTAAAACAACAAATTATTAGTATAAGGAAATGAAAATCTAATGTAGCTGATGTGTATTGAACCATAAAAAGCAAATTATCAAGCACCACCTAAGAAAAGCAACAAATTTATTCCCTTTTCCTTGAAAAGGTTCTAAGAAAAGAATGGTTACCAATTTATTTGTATGACCTTCAATAGAATAAAAAGCTTCCAGTGATTGTGAGGCTTCATTGTTGACATCTGTTGGAGAATTGACAAACAAAACAGAGATAAAAATGAAATTTAGTTTGGCATATAAGATGATAGGAAAAAGAGAACAATAGCAATTTCTCTTTAATGAAAATGAATAACACTCTTATGTGGCTTTTGGTACAGGGTAATATTTTAAGATTTTCAGGATTGTTGAAAGATTCTCATATTTGGTTGCAAATCACATGAGAGAGCTAGATGCTAGGGGTATCTGGATTCCCCCTCAACACCCTTTTTGTAAGAATGTGGATTCCCTTTAGAACATGTAGGTATCCAAATTCCCAAACTTAAATGAAATTGTATTTTTTATAAATTGACAATTTTAACCATTTTTTCCTTATCATTTAAGCAATAGAGATAAAATATAATACAAATCATCAATATCTTTTCTTTTATCTTTATCTCTTCCCACCAAAACAACATAAATAAGATAGATAGCGATTTTTTTTTTTTTTTTGAAGGGAACCTTCCATTGTTGCTAGGTATTCCCTTTTATTGTTGTGTGTGTGTTGCTCAACAAATTATTAAGGGATCCATTTTCATGGAAATTTGTTAATGCATCTATTCGTATCTTAGATCTCGGTTTTGTTTAGTTGCTAGAAATATAGATCTGATTGGGGGCTTCATTTGGTTTTTTTTTTGTTTTTTATTTTTAGATTAATGGCTTTGTTTGGTTGAACTTCAGAATTTTTGAATTTGCTGTTGTCAAACGCAAGTAAGAACTTCAAAAAATGCTTCATTTAACATATGACAATTTAAAAAAAAAAAGTTTTTTAGATACAAGTTTCGCATGATTATGGTGATACAATACTCTAGATTTTTTTTTTGATGAGAATACTCTAGATACTTTGTTTGTCATTATTTATTTGGATGAAGATTTAAAATAAAAAGGACTTGATATTGGATTTACAAATCTAAGGATAGTATGGGAAAAATAAATAATTCATTTAAGATTCCTATGAATAAATTAAATATTATAATTTCACATTCCTAGAAATCCTATTAAATTCTCAATTACACCAAACATAGGAATAGTTACATTCCTAGGCATCCAGATTGCAATGCATCACATTTCCAGTAATCTGGATACTAAGAGTAATGTGGATTCTCCTGTACCAAACGTCACCTTACTATAAAACAAAGACCAAAACGAAAATATCACATTGAAGTTAATTATCAAACATTATAGCAAGCATATTGAGAGTAACATTCCTATAGTCTAGAGAAGGGGAACCATAAAGAAATTTATAACAAATATGATCAAATGCCTAACTCAAATCAAATTTGAAAAGAAAAAAAAATTTTAATAGTTATGAGACCATGAAAACTCAATCTCGTTCATCATGATATCCCAAAATTGAACTACATTTTTTTTTCTAGTAATGAGATGGAAATAAAAAAATAATAAGAATAATACAAATAACAAAACTCATTTTGAGTTTATACCCTTTGGACTTGGGCTACTAATGTTCTTCTCTCATCTGCTTCAGTTTCGTCTACAAGCTCTAGACGGACTTGAGCCATGACCAAAAGAACAAAAAAAAAAAAAAGACTCAAAGAAACAATTCCATTGAAGGCCATACCGATAAAATTGTGGAGAGAAAACAATTGAAAATTCATAGAAAAAGAAAAAGAAAAAAGAAAAAGAAAAAGAGAGAGGTGAGGAGGTTGCAATCTATCGGTGATTATTAGAATTCCATTTAATAAAGACATCTGAAGAGTTTAGGTTAAGAGAGAGACACACGATAGAGTTGAAGATAGAGTAATACCTGAATTTAAGAAAAGACTCAATAAATGTCAATTGATAAATCAAAAAATAAAAAAGAAAGAAAGAAAATAAATGATGACATGACGTTGATATAGCTTAATTGGAGCGTAAAAACAATAAATGTTATGTTTTATTTTTTTTGGTTGAGAAGAGTTAAGAAATTGTATTGATAAAGTGGAAATAGTAAATACAAGTAAAGGCCAAGTCACATCAACTCAGGCTGGGGGGACCAACAACAGCCCAGCTAGATTACTATGATGAACCTAAGAAAGAAAATGAAAGACATAGCAGATTAAAAATATAGAGGAGGCTAAAGGCTATTCCTGAAGGCAATTGTTGTGTCGCTATAACCCACCTTGCTCCTTCAGAGCATTGAGGGCAAAGGAGCTAAAAATTATAGCTTTTAGCAACTTAAAAAGTAACTTTATTCATTTTAACAACTCACTTTACAAAACACTCAACATCAAAATATCTATATTTTTAGCAACTCATTTAAAATAATATAAAACACATTAAAATAATGATAAACACCTACTGCAAAATCCAAACCAACAACAACAACCACTTCCACCGCCTCCACTGCCACCCCACCAACCACTGCCATAAACCTGCAACCCATTGCTAGCCATCACCATCACCACCATTGGGAAAAAAAAAAAAAATCACACCACAAAATCCATCACAACAACACTCATAACCGGCCACAAAACCCATTACCACCACACCCACAATCGGCACAAAACCCATCACCACCACAAAAGAGGAAAAAAAAAAACACCACCACCATAACCTGCAACCCACTACCAGCCACTACCATTACCACCACCCAAAAAAAAAAAAAAAAAAAAAAAAAAAAAAAAAAAAAAACCACACCTCACAATTGGCCGCAAAACCCACCACAACCAAAGCCAACAAAACCCATCGCCATCACACCCACAAGTGGCCACAATACCCATCACAACAACACCACAACTGGCCACAAAACCCATTATCACCCCACCCACAACCAGCACAAAACCTATCACCACCACAAAAGTGAGAACAAAAATTGAAAGAAAGGAAAAAAATAAAAGAAAAGAGAGACATATCTTCGGCCATACCTTAAGAAATTAAAAAAAAAAAAAATGCAGAGGAGGTTGGCTGAGATATGGAGAAGAAGAAAGAGAAGGTTGGAGAGGAAAAAGAGAGAGAGAGAGAGAGAGAGAAACGGGTTGGTCAGAGAAGAAAGAGAAAGAGAAAAAAAAAAAAAGAGAGAAAAAAAGTATTTTTTTTTAAAGAGGAGAGGAGGGAGAAAGATATTAAAGTTTTGAGCTACAGTGAGCTGTTATCTTTGACTGCACACTGTAACTGCGTTGGTATTTTTTTTAGATATAGTAACTTATGGCACCTTTGTTGTAGTTTGCATTTTGGTGTTTTAGTTGCTAAAATAGCATTATAGCCATTATACCTTCTTTACTGTGATTGCTCTCATGAATTACTCGTGGGTGGTGTAGACACTCGATTTTGTACCCATGATTTAATTAAGGAGAATGACTGGAATGACCATCCATGTACCCCAAAGACCATGATTGCATTACATGCGTTAATTTGTTCTTGCATTACATGCACCAATTTGTTTCTGCATTACATGCATCAATTCATTCATTGCATATTATAAAGACGATCTTGAGATTCTAATGGTCGCAACGGTGTTTCCAGTTTTCAAATCGGACCAAATGGTCGAAAGATATTGCATGATCAAGTTTGCACAGTCAGCATGCATAGTGTCTAGATAGAGTCGACCACACATGATTAATTTAAATTAAATTTGAGTGGTTAACAATTAAAATTAATTAAATAATTTTGTGATTGGTTGATAATTAGTGTTTAAAATAGGATTGCATGCATAGGAATAAAATGGATGATCGGATAACAATAAAATTGGGGATAATCTGAACTTTATCAAGATTTATATTAGGGTATTTATCTACAAGATAATTATTCCTGAAAAAGCCTAAATTATCCAGAAAAGATCAAAAAATCCTAAAAAGAGAGTCCGAAATGTACCCAAACATAGAAGAATGTTTGGCGTCCAAAGCACCATTTGGCACTTTTGGAGTGCCAACGGCACTTTAAAAGGGCCAAATGGCCTCTTTTGGGCTTTGGCCCAACTCCCTTTGAGTGATGATAAGGCACACATTTTCGACCTTTTCGCGGAAGGATGCATCCGGATTTGCATCTAATCATCCGTGCCTATTTTTTAGAGTCTTTTGGCCTCTATAAATAGAGATTGAATCTCATAATTCAGCATTTTTTTTTTTTACGCTTTGAGAGGCATACGTTTTGAGACTCTCAAATTGCTAATATTTGTTGATCCTCTTTGATATTTTCTATTGAAATTAGGGTTTTTAGGTTTCAAAGATAATTGAATAAGTTTCTTTGACCCTAAAACATCCTCTCAAGAACAAGGAGTGCTCATGCAAGAGGTTGTTTTCAATCACCCTATTCTTTTTTATGCTTCTTGTTTATGATGATGCACGTTTTTTTTTTTTTTTTATTTATTCATAACATGATTTATTAATTGTTGTTTTTTTCAAAGCATGAACTTGAATTTCTTATATACAATTGTTACAATCTTTTTCTTAATTTCAATTATTTGCATATAACCAATTCTTTTTCTTAAAATCAAAAACAGATCTGCATCTTTCTTAGATGTAGATCTGAATTTTTCTTAATCAAAAAACAAATCTGCATCTTTCTTAGATGTAGATCTAAATTCTTCTTAAAATAAAAACAGATCTGAATTTTTCTTAATAAAAAAAAAAACAGATCTGCATCTTTTTAGATGCAGATCTAATTTTTCTCTAATAAAAAAACTTATTTTTATTTTTTTTTAGATACAAATCTAATTTTTTAAAACATATGCAGATTTTGAAACAAAGAAAAAGATTATGCATGATTGTGTTTGTGGTTGTTTGTCTTGTTCATATAGCATAACTTTATGTCATGAGTGGACTTCTCTTCAAAAAATCTTTTCCATGTTTTTTTGAACATAAAAAAAGCAGATCTGATTTTTAACAAATCAAAAACCCTTTTTTTTTTTATCACAAAATAGATCTGATACTTTTTCAAATCAAAAGACTTTATTTTATGTCATGAAAACAAATATGATTTTTTTAACAAACCAAAATCAATTTTTTTAATCACTAAAAAAGATCTGACTTTTTTAAAACAAAGAAGAGGATTCATTCATAAATAAATTTACATGATTTAATTTTTTCACATATCCCGCANAAAGATCTAGTTAAAGGCAATTAAATCTTAATAAATAAAAGTATATGTAGTAAAAAAAAAAAAAAAAAATTTAATCATGTTGTCTTTATGTTTTTATACATATTATTCTTTCATTTCGATAGATGAAGTGTTCAATTTTAGACATAAAGTCTACTTTTTTCCAACATATTATTTTAAATATTAAATTTATAATATGGAATAATCTCTTAGAAATGCCTAAGAAATATACAGTTCCAATCTCATATATCTATATTAGTAAAAAAAATTCAATCAATTGTTCGAAGCTACTCCAACAATAAGAAAAATTATAAATATAATAATCTCTTTTTAAGAGAACGAAAATTTTGAATAATATATTTGAAACTCAAACGGTTTAGTTGTACAGGAAAAACAAATTAGGAAAATATAACACACAATAACATAATTTATCAAAATATAAACCGCCTAAAAAATGAATAATATCAATCAAATAAATCCAAGTAATAAAATGATGATATATTTTTTGAGATAAGTAAATGAAAAATAATTTTAGAAATTGTTTAAGTTTTTGGGAGAACAAATTATTTTCCACAAAATTTATAGAACAAATTATATATTATACCATAATTAAAATAAAATTATCTATTCTCACGCATCGCATGGGTTTGCGACTAGTTTGGTATAATACCACATTTATATTGTATTCAAAAAATTATACATGAATTAGAGTTCTGACACCATCATAGTTTTACATATTAAGACCAAGGCGTTTGTTTCATAATTTGTTTGAAAAATTCAGTGGCATCCTGCAGAGTCTATCAACTTAAGTCCATTGTAGCTTTCCCTCTCCCTTGTGTGTGTGTGTGTTTGTTTCTCAAAAAAAAAAAAAAAAAGTCCATTATAGAAAACTTTTCTTGTATTACAGCTTTATCCACTAGAAATCCTAAAAAAATACCCCGATAATAAAAATATAAAATAAAGGTTTGAAATATGTTTTTCCAACAAAACCAATTGCATATATACGAAATACTACTCACCATCAAGATTTAGTATAGGTGATAGGTACCCCACAACATCCGAGTATCAATTGCCAATCAAAAATCAATATCAATATTATATATATAAAAGCAGAGACCTCATGCGGGAGAACATGACTATGAGATTCTGCCATGTGGCACTCTATTAGAGTGATTTGCTTTTAACTTTTGTCTCTTTCTTTTACTCCTTTTTTTTTACCCCAAATTTGCTTTAATCAATTACAATTATTCAATATGTCCCTCTAATATTTCCAATAAACTCTCCTTCCTCATTTATTACTTCAACTCTCTATTAATTCTGTTCAAGTGTCCCACGTATTATATATTATCCATCCACTCACAAGACTTCTCATCTCCTTATTAAAACACAAAATGGTTAACAATTCTCCCTTTATTTACTTTCCCATTAAATCACATTAATTATTTTGGCCCTCCTTTAACTCTATTCTTTTGGGCTCTTCCTCTCCTTATCAAAACCTTCAATGCCTGCCCCTTTGGAATTAAAACCCATTCATTTTTTATTATTATTTATATATAGATTTCCAATTCTCTCTCCACCCCTAAAGAAGTCGCCAAAGTACAAGCAGAGTTGGAAAGTCCATTTGAGGTGAGTTTTACCTTTTCTGTTTTCCCCTCCATCTTCATTGGTTTGTTTGGTACAAATTACACTTTCTCCCATTATGCAGAAGATTAAATGTTTGATTTTAATGTTATAAAAAACTCTAATTGCTCGCTGCTGGACAAAGGAAAGTGTTGCGGTAATACAGAGGATGCAAGTGTAAAGCGTTTGTAGGTGGCTTTTTGTGTAATGGGTCTTTCAAAAATATATTATTATTGTTTGACAAGGGTCACAGCATGATATATAATTGTTCAATTCCTGATTCATTTGGAATATTAAAAAATGTGATAAAAATAACATAGATAGATAAAATAGGAAAGCAACTAGACCATGTTGATTTATTTTATAAAATGTCAATGTTTATGCATATTTCTTTTGTGCGTTTCTTTATATTCAATTATATAAACATTTTAAATGTTCTAAAAACTCTTTAAATTGATTAGAATGGAGAAGGTTAATATATGAAGCTCAAGAAGTATTGCCAAGATAATAGGGACGATCTTTAGCGTTAGGAAATCAGTCAATACTGCATTACTCTCGAGGTATGACTCAAAAAATGGTATATGCATATAACTCTTTTGGTGTTTTTTTTTTTTAATTTTTAATTTTATTTTTATTTTGTAGGAATTTTGATGTGAAGTAAGGAATAAGTTTTTCATGGCCATACTTCTTACTTGGATGTTTTCCAATGACTCTTTGTAATGTACACATTTTGATTACTTAAAATTTTTCTTACAAATGTTGAATTGGATTTGTAGTTAACTTTTTTGTTTAGGCTTGGTGCATCACAAAGAGGTTCCCTCTTCTCAACAATGTCCAACTCTCTATTCACAGTCATTGTAACCATTTTCCTTTTATGTAATAAAAGAAATGTTTGTCTTCAACTTGCTAAGTTGCTAGGTTCTTTTTCTATGATCACAGGTTTAAATGTTGTGCTTTGGGCGAAAGCCAAATACCTTGAAGAGGTAGGCAGTTCCAAAGCTACTAAATGAATCTTCAGAGAACAAGAGTAGTAAAGTTGATTTGGAAGAACCAAGATTTTCTTAAAATCAATCAATGTCCATGTAACTAAATTTCAATAAGCAATGAGTAAAAAGTATAAATTTTTTTGCTCAGAAGTGTTTCATTTTTTTTCCCTCTGACTTCTCCGTGAGATGGGAATTTGGCATATAGTTACAAATTTTCTAGGAAAATTAGCCCACTATGAGTTGCCATTTCCGTATTGCACATGTATGATATTCCAATTATGTGATTTTTTAGAAATTATGATGATATTCCAATCAGTACCTCAGCATAATAAAGCGATTCTTCATTATTCCTTGGAAACACAAAAAGAAATGTTGGTGTCAAACCAGATTTAGCATATGAGCATATGCATGATCTAGATATTTATATAATTTACATAACTTTTTTACAAAAGCATAGACTATATGATAAATTGCAAACTAAATCATGTTCAAATGTACACATCTAAATGTTGCTTTGACCATGGTGTCATTTCTCTTTCCTAGAACAATTCAAGTTAAAAAAAAATGGACATTTATAAACAGTTTTGTCTTGAATAAGTGTGCATTTTATAAAAGTAAAATGTTTATAAATGGAGTTTATAAAAGCAAACTGTTTATTATGCCGATTAACAATTATTAACCGCTTAGCTTACAAAATATATATTACATTATATCAATTATGAATAATGCTGGAAACATAAACTATTTTACAAAAAAATTACAAATTACTGATGTGATGAGTGATTATTGATAAAAGAAAAAATAATATTAGTGATGGGTCTAGATGAAAACCAATAAGAGATTAGCCACATCAACATTTTGTAAAAATGTTGTAAAATAGTTTGTGACTGTAGCATTACTCATTAATTATACTCCCTCCATCCCCTTTTTTTTTGTCCTCTATTCCATTTTGGGATGTCCCAAAATATTGTCCTGTTTCTAAAAATAAAATTCATTAATTTACTAATGTTCCTATTATAACCCTATTAATTTACTAATTCAATTTTTTAATAAATTTTTTTAAGGGTAGTTTTGGAAACTTATACATTTTTAAAAGATAGACAAGACAATAAATGATGTTCCCTTAAAAAGTTTGACTTTTCAAACAGGACAAAAAAATTGGGACGGAGGGAGTACTTCATTAGAAAAAAGACAAAACTTAGATACAATAATTTAGGTGTTGTTTCTTAAGTTCCCCTCTTAAGATTTAGTCATGTGGCTACTTAATTTAAAAATACGCTAGGTTTTCATGAGAAAAAATCCACATAGCAGAATCTTAAAAATGAAACCTAAGAAACAACACCTAAGTACTATGCCTAAGTTTTGCTCTTAAAAAATAATTATATAATTTTGAGTTTAAGATTAATACTTATAAGTTCCATGTACTTATTTCTTCTTTCACTTATCAATAAATAATAAATAAATAAAAACAAGATCAAAATTTTCCACGCATAGCACTGGTTTACAGCTAGTTGATTTTAAAAGTAAAAATCTCCCCATGTATATACGAAATACTTTCAAGAACGCACGTTTTATTCCACATCGCTAGCTTAATGGGAGTCCATCACAAAAGCAAACTGGCCCTCCCACGGAGTCTCTGCATTGACAACATACTCAAGCTAAGCATGTGAACTCTTGAAATCTTGACTGTTGAGCATTTGATTGTCAACTCAAGGTCAAACCACATGCATGGAAGTGAGAGAAAGACACCCCATGAAAATGGAATCAATCCGAGTATCAATTGTCGATCGGCACTTGATGACAGAAGTAAAGTGTCGATTACGAAGCTTTGACAACCGATTGACAGTTAGCTAGGCTTCTCTAAAATGACCGGGTTTCTACTATCGCAGGACACAACCAAATGTCGTTACTTAGGCCAACATGTGCACATGATGACCTCGTAGAAAGGCAACAGCTTAGGAATGAGATAGGTCATTTTAATAAATAAATAAAATACATTCTCACATTGCAATGTTGAGAAGCCTAACATTTTTCAGAGGGACAAAGTCCAACAAAAGAACAACCAGTTAGACTTGCTTTAAGTGACGCACTTGGTTGCCATAGATAATTTTTTTATAACTTGATTTCTATGGAGCGATTGACGGCTTAAATTGTGGTGGCATAACTACTAAAGCAATGGATTTCCATGGAGTGCTTGACCAGCTATAGTCACTCAAAAATCGCAATCTCAAGCACAAGCATCTCTGTCTCCATAAAAAGACCAGTTACAGTCACTCAAATAAAAAATCGCAATCTCAAGCACAAGCATCTGTCTCCATATATAAAAAGAGTGTTTGGTGGTATAGTTTCTCTTCTATGTGTTTTTTCTGGATGGCCAAGTCTTATTCAACCGGGAAAAGCCCTACAGCAATGTCCTTGATGCTATTGCTTGTGATGCTGATGGCTAGCCTAGACATAACAGGTCTCTCTCTCTCTCTCTCTGATGTTGTACATTATGCTCCAAAATCAAAACTAATCAAATAAAACCTCTATATGATCAATTTATAAGTTCTTATAAATAGTACATATTCCATATATCCTGAGAAGGATTTTGATTCTTCACATTCTACCATGTTTACACTCTTTTACAACATGCTCATATTCTTGCACACCAAATGTGAAACTACCAGTTACCACCGCACTTGTTGGGTGAGTTAGCACCTCTCGAAGCCCTAAGGCCAATTTGAATGGAGGGGGAGGGCTTGGGTTTGAGCTTTGGGCAGCAAGAGAAAAGTTATCTTAGGAGTTCGAGTACTTTTTTTGGGATGGCCTTAGGCCTTACAACTATAAGACCTTTATTTACTCTTCTTGGATACATCATGCATGCACAACCTCAAATCAATCATTTTTCAATTACCCTTCCATCCATATATATCGCATTTTCTTTATATAAATAAACTTAAAATTTCAAAACTATATGAATATCCAGGGAGTTCTTGAATGTAGATTTATTAAATATTTGGCAATCATATATGGTTAGTACATAATTTGACATGTTGTTCTATCTAAATCAGCTGGCAAGATAGGTGTTTGCTACGGAACAGTTGGCAACAACTTACCATCCCCAGGAGAAGTTATAGATATGTACAAACAATACAACATCGGAAGGATGCGACTCTATAACCAAAACCAACATGCTCTCCAAGCCCTTAGAGGCACCAAAATTGAGCTAATGCTTGGTGTCCCTAATGAAGAGCTTCAACGCATTGCTTCAAGTCAAGATTATGCAAACACATGGATCCAAAAAAATGTGCAAAACTATGGAGATGTCACATTCAGATACATTGCAGTTGGCAATGAAATAAAGCCTGACGGTCCTTATGCACAATTTCTTTTCCCTGCTATGCAAAACATTCGAACTGCAATATATAATGCTGGCCTTGGATATAAGAATATTAAAGTCTCCACTCCCATTTATCAACCTGCCCTTGCACGGTCCTACCCTCCATCAAAAGGCTCCTTCACGACTAAATACCGATCACTTCTTGATCCTATCATCGGCTTCTTAGTGAAGCATAAGTACCCACTACTCGTTAATATGTATCCATACTTCAGTTACATTGGCAACACTCAAAACATTCGTCCTGAGTATGCTCTTTTTACTTCTCCATCAGTCGTAGTGCAAGATGGCGAACATGGATATCAAAATATTTTTGATGCCATTTTGGATGCCTTTTACTCAGCATTAGAGAAGGCCAATGGAGGGTCTTTGAAGATCGTTGTGTCTGAGACTGGTTGGCCCACTAAAGGAGGACAGGCAACTAGTTTTGAATATGCAAAGACTTACAACTCAAATTTGATTAGGCATGTGAAGACAGGGACTCCAAAGAGGCCTAACGAGCCTATAGAAACTTACATTTTCGCCATGTTTAATGAGAATCAGAAGACTCCTCCTGGTATTGAGAACCACTGGGGGCTCTTTTATCCGGACAAACAGCCTAAATACCAAATTGAGTTTAATTAGAATGAGCAAGTCTAGCTGTTGCACTTATAAATAAGGAAAGATTTTATGTGTATTATTACTATAAATAAGACTTACTTGTAGTCCCTTTGCATGGCAGGGAACCAAGTTTATTGTATTTGTATCTATTCAAGATGTGAAAATAGTCTTAATAAAGTGCTGTTCTTGTCACAATATGATCATCTCTTTTGCATGTTTGCATATTTGGTACAATACCACATTCATTTTGCATTCAAAATTATAAATGAATGGGAGNTGTTTGGAATAGCTTTTTTTTGCCGGCTTATTTTATATTAGCTTATTTTTGTTATTATTTATGGATCCTCACTGTATTTTTGGTACTATTCATGAGTCTCACTGTACTATTTCAGCTAACTTTTACCTTTATCTACAGTGCTTTCAGCAAAAATTTTCAATTTCAGCAAAATGAGAGGATCAAATAGACCCGTAATATAATATAAAAATTGGTTAGAATTGTGAATTTTAGTGAATTGTTTCATCAATAGGGTATTAATTATGATATGTTTTAAAATATATTTTCTTATTTGTCAAGTTTTAGAGAGTTGTCAAATAAGTCTTCAAGTCTTTTTTTTTTTTTTTAAATATTCAGACTTAGTTTGATAAAAATTAAGAATTTTGTTTCTGTATTTTCTAGCGGATGATCCATACTCTTTCTTTGTGGATTTAAATATTCTTTTGAGATTTGAGGTTATTTTTTTCTTGAAGTAGACGTGTTTTGTTTTTTGTAGCTTCGCACTATGCACATAAATTTTTGAGAAATTTATTGTTGTAATCATAGATGCTTTTGTCAACCCTTCAAAATCTCTTATTGAAAACAAATTGCGACAGGCTTTCAGAATTTGCCACATCTCGTTTCTAGTTGAAGCCATTTAATCTTTGAGGTACATAAGTTGATAAATACCTTTTCCACCTTGTTATTGCTATATTCTTGGTGGTGTTTTTTAATTCTAAGCTTAGCAAGATTTCCTTGGTATACACTTGGAATGAATGGTAGCTTGTTTGGAAGACCTATTTTGAAATGTCTTTACATCTCCACTTATCCATCATTTTAAAGAAATATGTTCTTATGAACAAATCATGGGAAATTTCTCTCAAACATGATTTTCTACCATGGAATAGAAGCACCCTGATTCTCTATGGCATTTAAAAGTTTTCTGTAATGGATTTGGTTGATAGACTATGCATGACGCCATATAATTTTTCAAACAGAATAAGAAACAAAAGCCTTGGTCCTGATATGTAAAACTATGATGGTGTCAGAACTCCCGATTCATTTATAATTTTGAATGCATAAAAATACAAAAATTAATAAATTACAAAAATTTAATGATATATTATATTCAAAACTTTGCAAAGGCAACAGGATGGGATGATATAAAAGTTTTATTGTTATTCATATTGTCCTAACTCCTAATACCTTTATTGTTATTTGTTTAAGGATAAATTTTGGCTGCAAACTTGGTTGTAGTCAATAGTTACAACTAGCTTCTACTAAAAAAATTAACATGTTTACATATTTTAAAAATATAGTCGTTAGATTGCATGTTATTTATGCACACGCATCAAATTTTGTGTCAATCAATAATATTATACTACAAAAACTTAAAATTTAAATATTTGATTGATGATATAAGAAGAAAATATAATCTAATGATGAATTTGTAAAAATTCACATTTAATAAAAAGATATTAGGTGAAATTATAGTCTTTCACTACAACTAAATTTATAGCCAAATTTTATCATTTGTTTAAGAGTGTTACTGCACAACAAGTGAAAGTTTCTACTATTTGAAAAAATGGTATGAGAGTTTTTGCTATCGCACAAGCAGTATATATCAGAGCTACTATTATCGCATGACAAGACCAAATGTTGTTACCCAAGTCAACAAACATGTGCACATGATGACCTCTTAGATAGATCATTGTAATAAATAAATAAATAATTAACATTTTCTCAACGCAACGTAGAGAAGCCTAACATTCAAAAGAACAACCAATTAGACCAAGTGATGTACTTGGTTTAACTTAATTTTCATGGAGTGCTTGACGGGTTAAATTGTGGAGGCATAACCACCAAGCAATCAATTTCCATGGAGTGCTTGACTAGCTATAGTCACTGAAAAATCTCAATCTCAAGCACATGGCATCTCTCTCTATAAAATGAGTATTTGGCGGCATAATTTCTTTCATTCCAAGCTATTAGTCTTCGTTTCTCTTCTATGTTTTTCTCAATGGCCAAGACTTATTCAACTGGGAAAAGCCCTTCAGCAATTTCCTTAATGCTACTGTTTGTGATGCTGATGGCTAGCTAGACACAACAGGTCTCTCTCTCTCTCTCACTTCCTGAGTTCTAATACTTTGTACGTATTCCATGTAACCCGAGAATGCTTGAACAATTACAATAACTGTATATACATAATAAATTTCACAATTTTTGAAGTTAGTAGGTTGTGATTGATGTACAAGAAAATTAATGTCAATAATACTTCTATATGAAAGTGATATTGTACTAATCGTAACCAGGCACCTCAAATGTTGTGAAAGAAATTGTAAAATTCGTTATATAAGTAGCATTGTTGGAACAATTAACATGTGGGACGTAAGCTCACCTTAGGAAACCAAAAGACCAGTTATATGTACTCTTTATGCTTGTCTATTGTATGCCAAATATTGCCTTAGTAAAAATTATTTATTATCCAATTCTATAATCATGTTTTCAGTTTGTTTTAAAAGCATAATAAAACTATAATTTTGAGTATTTTACAAACTTAAAGAGAAAATATCTTTTAATCTTCTTAATATTTGTTTAGCATGATAATGACAGATATATAAATATATATATGGGTAATTTCATGTCTCTGCATTTATGAGTTTGGTAAAATTGATCAAATAAAAAGCTATAGGTATGAATGATAGTTTTACACTATGTTTGGAATGGAGGAAGACGGAGGGAGAGGAGATGAGAGTAGAGTAGAAAGTGTTTTTAATATACTATTTAATACATCCTAGTCATCTTCCATTCCCCTCTCCTCTACTCTCCCCTTCTCTCCATCTATCAAAACATAGGGTTAAACACTAAGAGTACCTGTAAATTTAAATTTGCGTATATGATGAAGTAAAATCTAACTAGCTTCACGACAGGTAACTTCTATTAGACTATGTATTTCTCTAAACCCATAATTGGACTTTAACGTGATGCTCTCTAAACAGTACACACCCACCTTTTTGTGTCAAATCTCAAATTTATCATTTGTCAATCACCATTCCATCCATATACATCAGATTTTCTTTGTATAAATAAACTTTAAATTTCAATACCATATGAATCAGACAAACTATAACTGTAGATTAAATACTTTGTGAGCATATGATGGGAATATGGATAAAATTTGACATGTTGTTCTATCAGAATCAGCTCCCAAGATAGGTGTTTACTATGGAATGCGTGGCAACAACTTAGCATCCCCAGGAGAAGTTATAAATATGTATAAACAATATAACATCGCAAGGATGAGACTCTATGATCCAAACCTAGATGCTCTCCAAGCCCTTACAGGCACCAATATTGAGCTCATGCTTGGTATCCCTGATAAAGAGCTTAAAAGAATTGCTTCAAGCCAGGACTACGCAAACACATGGATCTGAAACAATGTGCAAAACTATGGAGATGTCACATTCAGATATATTGCAGTTGGCAATGAAATAAAGCCTCACGGTCCATATGCACAATTTCCTTTCCCTGCCATGCAAAACATTCGAACTGCAGTTTATAATGCTAGCGTTGGAAAAAAGATTCAAGTCTCCGATCCCATTAATCAAGCTGCCTTTGCAGAGTCCTACCCTCGATCAAAAGGCTTCTTCACATCTGAATACCAATCACTTCTTGATCCTATCATTGGCTTCTTAGTGAAGTATAAGTACCCATTACTCGTTAACATGTATCCATATCTTAGTTACATTGGCAATACTCAATACGTTCATCTTGAGTATCCTCTTTTTACTTCTCCATCAGCTGAAGTGCATGATGGTGAACTTGGATACCAAAACATTTTTTATGCCATTTTGGATGCCTTTTACTCAGCATAAGAGAAGGCCAATGGGAGCTCTTTGAAGATCGTTGCGTCCGAGACTGGTTGGCCCTCTGAAGGAGGGCAGGCAACAACTTTTGAATATGCAGGCCTTTACAACAAAAATTTGATTAGGCATGTGAAGGGAGGGACTCCAAAGAGGCCTGATGGGCCTATAGAAACTTACATCGTTTCCACGTTTAATGAGAATAAGCGGACGACATGGCAAAACGGGCGGGTCGGGTCGGGTTCGGGTCTGGTCAATCGGGTCATTGGTCAAAACGGGTCATTTTAAGCAGGTCAAAACCGGGTTCGAGTCAATCGGGTTGCGGGCCGGGTCGGGTTGACCCGTATTTTTCACATGAATTTTTTTATTTTTTATTTTTATATAGAAAACAACGTGTATCTGTCATTTGAAAAGTTATACAACAAATTACTTAATGTAAAATGCATTATTTTGAATTCACCACATATATCAAGAATGAACTCAGTTAAACTTATTAATACTTATTCAACAATTTTAAAATTATACAAATCCTAACATTACAATCTAAAACAAAATAACACAAAGATAAGTAAAACAAATACACAAATTTTATTTCTATACAATATCAACATTCCAAATATAAAACAAAATTACAAATGACTTATTGGATAACTCATTTGATAAAGAATAAAAATATATAAGAAATTTACAATCTTGAAATTTAATTTTATAATCTATTATCAGTTGTGGTTGACACTCTATTTCAATTTGAGATATACTTTAAAATTTGATTGCTTACTTATTTATACGTGGTCTC
Organism: Quercus suber; assembly: GCF_002906115.3. Taxonomy (NCBI): domain Eukaryota; kingdom Viridiplantae; phylum Streptophyta; class Magnoliopsida; order Fagales; family Fagaceae; genus Quercus; species Quercus suber. The sequence goes on from NW_027069714.1 coordinate 85,384, forward strand.
TTTTATGAATATCATATTATTGTTAANGATGCCTTTAACTCAGCATAAGAGAAGGCCAATGGGAGCTCTTTGAAGATCGTTGTGTCCGAGACTGGTTGGCCCTCTGAAGGAGGGCAGGCAACAACTTTTGAATATGCAGGCCTTTACAACAAAAATTTGATTAGGCATGTGAAGGGAGGGACTCCAAAGAGGCCTGATGGGCCTATAGAAACTTACATCGCTTCCATGTTTAATGAGAATAAGCGGACTCCTGCTTACCAAAAAAATTGGGGGCTCTTTTATCTGAACAAAATGCCTAAATACCAATTTAAGTTTTAACAAGAATAGCAAATCTAGCTAGTGCACTTTGGAATAAGGACAGATTTTTATGTTTATTATCACTATAAGTAAGACTTACCTGAAGGCCCTTTACATGGCAGGGCATCAAATTTATGTATCTATCCAAGATGCTAAAATAGTCTTAATAAAGTATTGTTCTAATCACAATATGATAATCTCTTTTAGATGTTTGCATATTTGGTACAATAGCACATTCATTTTGTATTCAAAAGTATACATGAATCAGAGTTGACACCAACATAGTTTTACATATTAAGACCAAGGCCTTCGTTTCTCAATCTGTTTGAATAATTCTATGGCACGCTGCTTAGTCTGTCAACTCAAATTCATTGCAGTAAACTTTAAAATGGCCACAGAGAAATCAGGGTGCTTCTTGTCCATGGTAGAAAATCGTGTCTGGGAGAATTCCCATGATTTTTCATAAGAACACATGTCTTTAATGATAAATAAGTGGAGATGTAAAGACATTCCAAAATAAGTTCTTCAAAACAAGCAACCATTCATTGCAAATATATACCAAGGAACTCTCTACAAAACTTAAGAGTTAAAAAGAACACCACCAAGAAAATAGCAATAACAAGGGAAAACAATATGACAATAACAACAACAACAACAACATAAAAGAGAGAGAGATTAAATGGCTTCTACCAGAAACGACAAATTCTGAAAGCCTGTCAAAGTTCTTTCTTCAATAAGAGATTTGAAGGGTTGACAAAAGCGTAATTACAACAATAAATTTCTTCACAAGCTTCACATAATCTTAACTTGAAGTTTCTTTAGCGTCTTTTTAGAACCAGTGAATGAACCAGCAAAATTCCACCAAAAATAAGGACCTGCTATCACTGATTCAAACTTAGGCGTATTGTGTTATGTCCACTAAATTGAATATCTTCGGGAGCCCCCATTGACTGAATTTATTGCTTTATATTGAGGAGTAAAGCTGATGCATATTAAGGTCACTAATTGCTATTCATGCTTAAAGATATCTGCTGAGGAACACCTCTCTTTCTGATGGTACTAATGGGTTCACTATCAAAAGAAGACCAAAAGGATAGCCCATCCTTTTTTGCAAAAGTGTGATCAAAGCAACTGTCCAGGTATCCCATCCGTTGCTTTGGTGTGCTTAAAGACCTTGTTTTTGCCTTGACAGATTCTGTTGCACTCAGGTAAGTAGGAAAAATAGGAGAATTTGGCATCAAACTGTTATTACCAGCTGAATTCTGTTTTGCATGACAGAAAGATCTCCGTGGGAATGACCATTGTGAATCCAGTCCAAGAAAATCTGATTTTTGTTCATTTCTTGGTTTAAGTTGTGTTCTTCCATGCCTTTCACCCAGAATGAGGACTGTAGGTTTAAAAGTATCTAGTCCTTCCCTATTCCAAGCCTCCTTTTCCATCCATTGTTCTAGCCGGCAGCTATTTCTTCCAAATTCCTTGTTGTCATCTGATTCTTCCAGCATATGAGTATTTCTCCTCTCCTGAGAAACATAATTTGGTGCAAAACGTAGATATCAACAGAAGAAATTTAATGCCTCTTTCTTTTCTAGTTATCAGTGAAACAGGATAAAAGAAATGTGGAAGCAAGCAACATTTAGGAATGAAATGCTTCTCTCTTTTTCTAGTCATAACAGATTGAATTACCCTGTGTGAAAATGAATATTTCTTCATGCGCTCTCTTTTGATAATGGCCTCCTGCTTTCTTAACCATATGGCTTCCATGTCTTCCTTTGAAAGTATGCTGTGATCCCAGTTTCTTTCACTGCTGCCTTCAAGCTGTTGATAACAAAATCTTGAGTGAATCTAATAAGAAAACATCTACACATAGTTGATTTACAGCCTCATTAAATAATGACATGTTCACAGAAACTTCAAGATAAAGACATTCATACACGTTAATTCTTTAACAAGCAAACTGATTGGAGATCTTTGTCATAGTCATTTCTCTATACAGATGGTACCACCTACATCTAGGATTTTTTTTTTTTTTATAAAAAAAAATCTCTCTAAAGGTTGAAAGGCACTACGAACACAGGAAAAATATTGCTTTGAGATCCACTGAGTTCATTCATAAACAATAACATAAAAGGGCCACCAGCCTCTTGGTTTTTCAGAGCTCATTCTTCTTAAAAGGGGTTTTTGTTTTTTGACATTCTTAAAAGTTTCTTTGAGAACACTTTAAAGGCATTCATCAAAATTGAAATATCTCACTACCTTTAAGTCCTCTTCCAATTCCTTTTTTTCCCTGATAGAATGTTTCTTATCACAATCTTTACAGGTTTCATCTGGAGTAAGAATACTCCTTCCCTGGACCTCTGCCTGTCTTTTTGCATTGGGTGGCAAGCACTTTGATGTGACTGCTTGGCGTCTCACAGCACGTCCACGTGCTATGGCTTGAAGTCTTACTAATCCTTTCAATGCTCTGAATGCTTTCCTTGCCTGTTCCGCTCCCATTTGGAATTCAAATTAGGCACAAGAGGCAAACATTTTTATTTTTATTTTTTTTATGTACAAAGTCAACACATGTGAAATCCTGCTTTCAAGCTCAGCTATTACCTAGAAATTCAACTAATTGACATTAATACTAGGGGCCCATACTGTTTTGAACATTAACATCTATAGAGAAATTAGCCCGCCTTATCAGAATTTAGATAAAAATTTTGAAATTTCAGGAATATATAAGAATTTTGGATGCATAATTCTTTTTTTAAAATCAATTTGGCTAATATTTAGGATGACAAGAAAAACTAAAATGAGTGTCCTTTGTAATATGTGATGAAAAAAAAAAAACATTGTTTCTTACGGTTTGCTTGTTTGGTCTCTAATTTCGAACTCACATTTTTATATTTTAAATAACATACACTTTTTCACCCACACATATTTCAAAAAACTACAAAAATCTCATCTCAAACTACAAAAATCTCATCTCAAACTACTCTACCAAACACCCCCAAATCCTCAAATTGTTATTGCTGTTGAGATCCCAATGCATTGTAAAAGCCTCTCATTATCTTTAAGAAGCATGTGAACAGCTTGAAATATTTGGAGGTCTTTATAGCAGAGTGACTACCAATTGACACTAGATTTTCCCAAGCTATTTGCTCAAAATATCAGTTAAAATGATTCAAAGAAAAAGGCAGTTATCAACTGATTTGTAAAAAAAGTAAACAAGACCGATTTGAAGGAAAAAGAAATACACTAATAGACATTTAAGCTCTACTGAGATTGAAAACCTTTGCACTTGAGTACCAGAAACCATTCTAGAAGCCTAAACAAACAAAAATTACTTGTGGAGAAAGATAAAGCAAATGTTTAAAGGAGCTCACAAGATGTGCACGGTAAGCACTTTGAATTTTAATGGCAGCCAAGTTTCTATCTTGCTGTATGAAATGCTGGCAAGATTGAGATGCGCTTGTAAGTCGGACAACCTCAGCTGCAGCATGGGCAGCAGCCACTGCAGCCTCAGCTGCAGCTGCTGTTGCTATGGCAACAGTCAAAGCATGCTTTCTCTGCTCTTCCGTTGCTTCAATTAGTGTTCTCTGTGGTGCTGTGAGTGCAGGGTACTGCTTATATTTAACCTTTTCTAAAAGCCATCTCCGCTTCTTTGATTTCTGAAAATGTAAGGAATAGAAAAATTAGCAAAGAGGAGTACTAGAAATGACCATTTCATACAATGAAAGCAGAAGGATGTAAATCAACTTTTTCTAGTTTCATCTTCACCTCAGAAGTAAAGAGCCTCCTCACCCATCCAAACCAGCTCTTGTTCTTTTTAGCCATTGAAGATTTATATGATCATATTGACCAAATTCATCAACATCAGTCTATATTCTTCAAGTAGGAATTAATTCGTCATACAATTTCCCTAATTTTTTTTTGTTTTTTTTTTAAAATTTTATTTTATAAACATATAGGATAGTGGGAGTTAAAACCCGAATGTCTAGTTAAGAGGTGCGAACCAAATAAGCTAAAGCCTCTCATGGAAGTAATTTTCTTACTCTAAACTATGTTTTAAGGCCCTTATTTTTCTTTGTTTTTAGGATGAATTATAGTTAATACTCTTGAGGTTTGGACTAATGACAATCAAGTCTAAAACATTTTAAAATTGATCGATTTGGTCTCTAATCACTGTAACAAAGAGCAAAAAGATAATAACAATTTAAGGACTAAATTCATCAGTTTTGAAATGTCTTGACCTGGCTGGCCCAATCCTCGTAAAAATCCACTGTATTTTACATGCTCGTAAATATCCACGTATTTTACATGTTTTTTATTTTTATTTTTTATAATAAGGTGTTTTGTAAGATGGTTGGTGGGTGGGAAATACAGAGGTCAAAAAAGGTAAATTGACAAAAACAGACGTTTGAAGTGGTCAGGGGCAGTTGTGAAAGTGACAGTCGGTATAGCGCGAAAGGGAGGCAAAAGGGACCCTCATGAAATTGAAGACACTAACTCTTAAGTGACAAGCCTCATCAGTCATCTCAAAGTACCTACATTGCATAAACAAACCATAATAAGACCACCTAAGACCTCATACTTCACTTCAAACTCCATAGAGTAATAATGGGTTTCCCTTTTCCTACAATGTTCTTGCTTCCATTCTCACTCCCTCAACCATAGTATTACTTGAGTCACTTTGGTCTTGAAAAGCAACACTGACCAAAAGCTTGAGAAAATCCCACTTGGGATTTGTCATCAACAAGGTATAAAGTGAGTCAATTCTTGATTTTGAAGCTTTAGCATTTTTTCTTTCTTTCTTATCATTTGTGATCTTTTTCTGGTTGAATCAATGATTCTCTTTACTTGATAAAGCAAAAGGGAAGGTACTTGTATACTTTTTTAGATATGAGTAAGTGATTGTTTTAGATTTGCATTCATAATTATCAACTGAGAAATAAAAACATTTATGGTATTGAAATTGTTAAATGTTCGTACTTTCGAATTCATTCAGGCCAAAATGGTTTTGATGAACTGAAATTCTATCATAAACAGGGTCAATTATTTGTTTCCCAGTGTGTTTTCTCTAGAAAATTGATTAAACATCTTTATCATCTAGAAGTTTTTTTTTTCTTGGTTTGTTAAACTTATATTGAACTTAATGTGGTATGGTTGTTTTTGTTTTTCCTTCTCAGATATAGGGTCTACTTGAAGAATATAGACTGATGTTGNTAAAATGTAATTTGAAACCATAAATTCACCAAATCCAGACAAAAAAAAAAAAGGTAATCGTTCAGCAATTTCCCTAATTTTTTTGTTTTTTTTTTTTAAATTTTATTTTATAATTCAATAGTTGGAGTGGAGGAATTAAAACCCCGAATGTCTCAGTTAAGAGGTGCGAACCAAATAAGCTATAAGCCTCTCATGGAAGTAATTTTCTTACTCTAAACTATGTTTTAAGGCCCTTATTTTTCTTTGTTTTTAGGATGAATTATAGTTAATACTCTTGAGGTTTGGACTAATGACAATCAAGTCTAAAACATTTTAAAATTGATCGATTTGGTCTCTAATCACTGTAACAAAGAGCAAAAAGATAATAACAATTTAAGGACTAAATTCATCAGTTTTGAAATGTCTTGACCTGGCTGGCCCAATCCTCGTAAAAATCCACTGTATTTTACATGCTCGTAAATATCCACTGTATTTTACATGTTTTTTATTTTTATTTTTTATAATAAGGTGTTTTGTAAGATGGTTGGTGGGTGGGAAATACAGAGGTCAAAAAAGGTAAATTGACAAAAACAGACGTTTGAAGTGGTCAGGGGCAGTTGTGCTATATCAATTCACTATTAGGAATATATATATGTGTTGCATTTCCAAGTTTTGTTTAAAAGGTGAAAACATAGGATTTGATCGATTAATCTGAGCTTGAGAAATGATTTGGGTGAATTTTCATGAGTTCATACTACGTTTTGATAGGTCAAGTCATAATTAGAATTAGAAAATATGTTAAATTTTTAAGGTCGGTTTTTTATGAGTTTCTATGAAGAAACCAATACCAGAGAAAGAGGACAGGAATTTTAAAATTGTTGTTTAAAAGGTGAGAAAACATGGGATTTGATCCGTTAATACAAGTGATTGTTTGTGGGAATGAAAGGTTCCTCTATTATTTGACAGGAGACAATCTACCTGAAGTTTTTATGAATATCTTACCCAATAAATATATGGCTTCTTTCATGTGGAAAGTACAATTTCTTTGTGGACCAGTTTGTAGTGATTATTGATTAGCATAGCAATGGCCTGCTCAAGGCTTTATTTAAAGTTTATAACCTAAGAACATATTATGATACTGAGAAATGTACAAGTTATGGTTTTGCTCCTCTTTTCCTTGCTTTCCTTCCCTTTTTTTTTTCTTTTTTTTTTCTTTTTTTTTTTAAGTTTTGGCTAACCACTATGTTTAGAGTTTTTTGGGCACCTAGCTAATATGTAGTTTCATCATTCTACTCACACCAAGTAATTACAAGAACAAGTCCCTTGGGGATGGCCTCAAGAAGCTGGCTAAAGGTTTCAAACACATCCCTTCCTAATTTTAGTCCATTTCCATGTTAATTCAATAATCAAATTTAGGGTAAATTATATTTAAACTTTACACTTGTGGTTCAAATTAGTGGGAAAGGGGCATTCGATTTTATTTTTTCTCAAATTAAAAATCTTGTATTTTAAAATTGTATTAATTTAATCCTCTAATAAATCCTCCAAATCAAACCTTAAAACTTCAAAATATAAATGGATATGAACCATTTTTTTTTAGAAATAATTACAATATGCTGCTAACCCCGCAGCTCGAACCCTTTTTCCCCAATCTCCCAAACACTTTGTGCATGGAGAGGTGTCAATTCAGCTACAAAGTCTTTGCAAATTGATATGAACTTTGAAAGCTAAGGATTTGTTTTGAAACAAAAAAAACTATAAAGTTTAATTTTTAACAATTTCAAATTTAAACATTTAATTTAAAACTTTTGAAATTACTAAGTTTAATCAAAACGACCCCTAAGATATATATTTAAAATGTAATTTACCCAAAATTTTATTTTACAATAGGATTAGAAGCATATTAAGCTGATAATAAATAGCTCAGGCTCAACCTTAGTAAAACTTTGTTTATATTTGTCTAATGAAATCCAAATCAACCTTTTCTGTTCAGAAACAAACTTGTGAACATGAAACTTAGATTATTTTATAAGACGTAGATATACCATTAAAGATTTTTGTGTCTAAGTTTATAAATTAGATTAGAAGATATACAATATCTATAAATTTAACTTTTATATATATATATATATATATATATATATTAGATGAGTAATATAAAATTATAAATTATTTAGTTCATGGTTATATTTGTTAGTTGCTAAAATTGATTAATTTTATTTATAGGTTCATAAATGAAAAAACTAATTTAACATCTAAACTATAACTTAAATTAATATAGCTATGAAATTTTAATCATGATATTTTCTTTGTATGAAAAGAACATAAGTTTGTGTGTCGCCTTTGGATGATTTGAAATTGCCGAAATAAATTGTTCTTTCAGATAGGATGTGTTTTTTGGAAGTGGCATGGATCTTGGAGGATATTAAGCTGATTTGTGAACAATTTGTTAGTATATCCTTTGTTTTTTTTTTTTTAAGATGCACTTTACTTGTGTTGCTCTAGCTCTTGCTAGAGTTGCAAAAGAGAATGAGGAGACCATTTGGTTAGAAGAATGCTCATCTTTTCTCTTTCCCACTTTATAACATGATATTGAATGATAAAGTCTACTATCGTTTTCTCTAAAATAAAAAAATAAAAAAGAACATAAGTTTTAGGTTTTTTTTTTCTTGTGAGTAGAGAAGAACATAAGCAATTGTGAACAGGTTCAACTAAAATATAATTGTAGAAATTAATGTCATATTGTTGAAAACACTAAGAAGTGTTACCAATTGAAATACAGGGCCCTTGAATACATTCATATAAAATTAATGTCATGGAAATTCTTGCCCCTAATGTTGTGAACATTTTAGGAATTTGGCTTTAATTCCAGTGAGTTTGGGGGAATTTATTATAGTATTGCTCTTAGAAACTGTTTGTTGCATGACATTTCAAGGCACAAAGTTTCTTTAAAAATAGTCAAATTTAGCTATGGTTGTTAAATTTTTAGGTAGATTAGATTAAACATATGACATTATTCAAAGCCAGTGGCAAGATTGGTCCCCTTTTCTTTTATCATTAGCCATGTGAACTGCATTTGACTTGTCCAAGAGATTGGAACCTTAGCTCTTTGCCTTCACATTGTGGCCCAGCACAGTGAGACCCATATTGGCTTTTTGCTAGTTAATGTTTTGAGACGGAAAGTTATAAATGTTGAAATTCCTGTAATTAACATAACACTCTTTTTTTATGGATGGGCGTGGCTAGGAATTTGCTTAACAAATTTGGGCTGACATGAGTAGTCCCAACTGGAAGAGATAAAGTGCCTTTTGAGCTGTTTAATGGCCCAAGTAAATGACCTCTTCTTAATTTTTTTTTCTTTATTAATTCATTTTTATTGAAAGACAATAATGGTAGACTACACAATGGGGTAGCCTTCCAAGCCCTGCATTCTCATTAGTTTTTTTTTTTTTTTCCGGGCGTCCGATCTCTGAGGCTCTTAAACAACTGACTAATCTTTTAGTGAATATAGTCATCTTATCCCACACACATCGAATAATAACAAACAGAAATTACTTAAGTTAGCGTAAAATATTGGTTAAGAAACTTGAACTCAAGACCTTATTACCTTATTCGTCAAATAAGGGGTATGTTTTATTGATCAAAAGAACTACAGTGATGTAAAGAAAATTGGGGAAAATTTTTCTTAACTTATTTAAAATACCATCATAATTAGTGATTTGTAAAGAGCTGATTGGTCCAGTTGGTCAGAGCAAGAGAACTAGGAAGCAATCTTCTCAGTCATAGTTATAAAACCTGATTTAGAGATGAGATACCCAACATTTAAACTCTTTCTGATCTAATATCTACAATGATTTAAATCTTGCAATTTTTCTAGTTATTAATGTTGCATGTTTGTAGAATGTCAGTCATAAGATTCTGTAGTTATTGTTTTGTTCCTTTTTTTTAATTTTTTAATGATGTTACCTAACTTGCTGCATCATCCAACTGGTTCAAAAACAACTAGCCCATAGCTTCCCCTTTTTTTAAAGAAAACAATTTTATCCTTTTAGCTGTGTTTCAAAAATATTACTAACTCATAAAAGTTAGAATCAACTTTGCTTGATTCCACATAAAGAAGCATTTTGTGAACAATGTCAATTCTTTTCATCACTTGGATTTCAAATAAGTTGACCATCTAAGCATGAACAATATTAAAATCAAATTGCATATGCTTAGTTTGATTACACAAAACTAGAATAGCAACTTGTCATAACAAAGAGCCTCTTATGGATAACCAAAAGGGGAAAAGAAACATTTTCATAGTAATGTACCATCACTGTCGTTATAATTACACACACATCCCCCCCATTTGCCAACATTAATGCATTGCTTAACTTGATTTTGATATTCATTAGAAAATTGCAGTGTTATTATGATGCTTTCTTCTGGATTTTAATCAAGTATTCCTTCTTTTATTAATCTTATCTAAGTATAGAGAGCGGCAGAGCCATGAGAGCTTTGATTCGAGAGGCCGTGGTCGGTGCATTAAGATAATTTTACACAGAAACACTTATTACTGAAAGAAACAGAACCCAGGAAAAGTGCTTCAGTGAGTTTCTAGATATGGAAGGAGACCTGTTATGATGTGCCATGAAGCTGTTTTAACTTAAAAAAACTTTTTCATTTACCGATTATCGTAGGAGTTAGCCTAGTAGAGATGAGCCTAGGAAAAAATTCTTAATTATATAGATTGATCCATAATTTATTGTGGGAGTAGAATGAAGAAACTATAAAGCTAATAATTTGAAAAGCTTGAATAAATTTAAAACTTAGATGAGGAAATACATTCCCTGTACCTATTCATCATATATCTGGCTTAAAAAGCTCATCAATATTCCTAGAGTTAATAGATACTATGAAAGCTAATAATGTGTCATGTTAATAAAGAAAAGAAACAAAGGGAAAAAAAAAAAAGTGTGGCCTCATGTATTTAAAACATATCCAATCTGATTATAAAATGTACACGCACATATGTACATCATGTAACATGTTTGATCTTTTGTTTGTGGGGGGTGGTGGGGGGCGGAAGAGAAGAATATGCAATGCATATACTTGCACAGATATTATTGGTCCTCTTTTTCTTTTCACAAATGTGATTAATTATATATTCCTTGATGGTACCTACCCAAGGTAACTCTGCTGTGTACTACACCGTCCTCCATCCTTATCCAAGATTTAATAGAGAGAGGCTGCTGAGTGATTTCTATAATTCTAGCTCCTCTAGGCCAGTTTCCATAGCCACCATAACCAGTATGCCTAGCATAGCAGAGCCAGAGTTTCTTATAGGGGCAGCACCAGTCCAATCCATGGTTATGCCCAACAAATACTGCCTGCAACAATAAAAAGAGAGAGAACTCAAAATGATCCCATTCATATCCGTCAAACCCAAGCCATAGATTCATTTAGTTTCTGATATTCAAGAACCCTAAGCATACATGTTGCATATTAAATATGTGGTTCCAATTCCGAGCTTTTCTCAAGCCAAAACTGATCAGGATTTTTTCAACTTTCTTGCCAAAACATTAACATATTTGCTTATACTGCTTCCACATTTAAAAGAAAGATATAATTACAATTACCAAAACTCAGCTGACCATCCTAAACTGCATTTAGATGATTTAGGTGCAAGGGTGTGACTCAAATGTCATGGGTGCTTGAACTCATATTTTCAGGGAAATGTATTGTGATAGAAATGAAAAAAGATAATGGTACCATACAATCATGAAGAACCAATTTAAAGGGGAGGGGTAGAGCAACATGATAAATTAATCATGATGAATAACCAAAAGAAACATAACATGAAAAAATAAAATATAAAAAGAAGAAAAAGAAAAAGAAAAAGAAAAGAAAAGCTCCTTTTGACTGCAACGAATTTATAAAAGACACAAATACAAGGTACTCAAATTTCAACAGGTCAAAACAAGTTTTCATTCTTTTCTAATGTAATTCTTGTCAATTAAATGGAACAACAACAACAAAAAATGGTAATTTTGGGCCACAAAAGCCAAGTCATACAAATCAAGCCAGGCAAAGCCTGGCCAGCTTGTGTATCAAGAAATTCCCTATTTGACTTGGTAATAGTAATCAATCAATCCTGCTGAAAATGGGGTCATTCAAATTTCAAGGTCAAATCTAGACCCAGTCTGTCTAGGAGCACTGATGTGTATCATGTGTATGAAGGTATATGTACTTTTGTATGTACATATGTGCACATGTTTGTTCCTTTGTGTCGTTACCTAGAGAGCAGGCATCTAACATGAATATATGTATGTATGTGCAAATCTATATATTTACATAAGAATACGATCATGCATTGCTTATCTTTGAAATGAATATAATTATGTGTGTCGTACTTGCTTATCTGTGTGCTTACCTTGACAGAAGGCCTTTTAACAAGAAGATCCATGATACCCAATTCAGCTTCTTGAGAAGCAACACTTTCTTTGTTAATTAAGCCTACACAAGGCTGGTGTATTCCAAACCGTGGAGCAACCTTCTTATATGCTTGACTTGGAATATGCCAGAATATTAGCTCGGGCACGCTGTCAGGTAACACTAAATTAATTAAGAATATGAAGGAAACAGATTTATTTTTAAAAAAATGAATATTCTCCATATCTTATGGGTGAACTTCAAAGAAGAAAACCAAAACCTCAGCATTGTCAATTACAACTATTTGCCTCAATGGAATTAACCTTTCTTTCCTTTTCACTTTCTGTTTAATCAATCCACATCAGGAGCAATGTTCCAAAGCTTTCTGTTCATTTTATTCCTTTCTCTTGCAAACCATTTAAATCAATGAACTAGAGTCTGGCTATTTAAACCTTGTTTCCAATTAATTGTAGGCAATGCTAATAAGGTTCCACAAAAAGTAGTTAAAAAAAGAAGTATTTCTGTGTTCTAATACCTTGAGTTAGGGTTGATCTCTTCAGATTTTTTCTGGAACCATTCTGCTTGGGCATTTGAGATAACTTCTGGATAGGACCCGCCGCCAGAATCTAAAAAGTACAGGTATACCACAGGTGATTTTGGATCATCTGATGATGAGACTTGGAGAACATAGTTGGATATACTTGGCCAAAGATCTTTAGGACCATTGCTAGAATAAGATAGCACATCATGCTCAATGTCGTGTTTTATCAACTCAATACGCTGTGTGCCTCTGAAGCTGCATGCTTCTTCTCCTGCCAGACATAATGGCCCCATCAGAGAGAAGCTGATATAAAAATCTTTAAAGCATCCCCCCCCCCCCCCCCCCTCCAAAAGTATTTAAATCTCTCATAAGAAGAGAATCATATATTATGGTACTATTGAGAATTTGCATGTTAGGATGACATCATTTTCTATATTTTCAAATTTTGAAATAGTAATATATTATGGAAGATGAGAAAGGAAGAACGGAAGAGATTAACATGGTTTCATCACTAAGACCTACGTACACAACACCAAAAGCCAAATGGCTACATCTTCATCCTCTTGATTGAACACATTACAAGGGAACTCAGACTTATAATGGAATTTACAGAATTTAAAAATAGGTAAACAATCAGATTATTACATACATATTTTGAATGTGATCTTCACATTTTTATAATTGATTCCTCCAATCCCTTGATTTACTCCATGCAATCAATTCCTTGATTGTCAACAATTTGTGCAAAATGCCATTCTTGCCAACATATATTAAACTATTATAAGTTAGCAAAAATATATTGTTATGAACTTATGATTACTGATTAATTAGGTATCCCATCGCTAATGCTATCTTCAAATTATAAACATCATCTAAAAGGCTATCTTATGTTCATTTCAAAATATTGCGTGAGGGGGCTTTATTTTATGGTTCACTTGGTTCTGTAATTTCAGTATTCTTCATCATTGTTTTCATGAATATCTTTTTGACTCTGTATCAGCTTACAGTAGGCCAAGCTCCAATGAGGCAGCTGTCTGAAACAATGAGAGATCAATCATAATCCTGGGAAACACTGACAAACCCAAGGAGTGTTGCCTGTCACTAGTGATGACTGGTTTGTCACCAGCCTTTTTACTCCACATTTCATACAACATGCTAACCTGAATATGTCGAGTTGACTGCTGGGCAAACAAGTGGAGGAATTCCAGGGGCTGAAAACCACTCCATCGGCCATTCAAATGGTGCATCGTCATGGTTTCCAAACACACTGGCCCAAGGAATATTTCTGGATTTTGTTGGAGAGATTGCCTGATCCCAATACAAGCTGGCATTTGCTATTGGGATATTGTTGGCTGTAATGACATCTCCAAGGTATACAACAAAATCTGCTATCCAATCAGTTCGTTAGAGTATTAAACCAAAAAACAAACTATAAATAAATAAATCAAAATATTAATTATGCAAAAGGACTCTATATCAAGCTTTGCATGCTTAACTTTTTGAATTGAACAATCATTGGAGTAATTTATCAGGGTAGACCAAAACGTTAAGCAAAAATGTAACCTTTTAAGTCAGCTGAATATCAAACAATTCAAGATATAGGAATAGAGGTGAAATTTAAGTTTTTTCAACATAATGCACTAAGCCAGAAAATAATAATGGTCTTGTCACCTACAATGGGTGATAGTCACCAAGTAAGTGAGACTTATTGCCCAGCATGTTAGTACAGTATAGATAGGACATTAAGACATCATATGAAAATTTCTTTGTGTAGCATTCAGAACTAACCATTTTAACAGAAAATAAAACAACAAACCCAACAAGTTCGTCATGCCTTTGCAATGATCCCTATTTTTTTGGCACAATATCATAATCTATTCCATGGAGAGTACCCATAAAAAGGAAATAAAAACTGTGTATGTCAAAGTGGTACCAAGCATGCCTTAACACCAACAACACGTTGAAGTGTAGCAATTTGAATGTGTGGTCATGTAATTATGAAACAAATGCTATATCTATATGAAACCGTTGCCCCCACTAGTGGACATCAATTCATTGAATAGAATCAATAGACTACACTCAAAAGTCCTAATTATTCATTGTGGCAAGGTCGAACCCGCCAAATCTGCTCATAGCTCTTTGTAAGGAACTACACAACTGGTCAACTGCTGTTATTGTTGGATGAGAGCAATACGGTAAGCAAGATGTTAAGCTGCCCGTGATGTTCAATATATGAATATCTATATATGTGCAGCATAATAACCTAAATGTATAGACAATTTGTTTCTTGAAACTAAGCTAAATTGGGGTAATCTTAATATGAGTTAATCTAATTTGATCAACTTTGTCAACATTGAAATATTTAGAAGTCTAGACTGTACAACCAAGTCTTTGTCCCAAAATATTTAGGGTCAGTTATGGATTCTCAATAGACTAGTCAGCGTTGACCACATGAGATATCCATTTTTAATACTTCTAGTGTCCGAATTTTGGAAACAAAACTAAAATTCAATAGCATTTAAAACTAATAGATAGACCCTTCAAGGTGCAATTCTAAAACTTGTTTCCCCATTTATTCTGACATGACAAAAGAGACAACAAACATGTAGTAGTAAAAGGGTGTAAGGCCCATATCATTGCTATTTCGAGTCACATGTGCAAGACACTTCACAAATGACCCACATGAACAAGTTGCTAAGTTAGTAGCCCCAGATTACTAATCCCAAACTCCCTTCAAGAAATTGGACTTAATACATTACATAAAAAAAAGTGTGCATTCACAAGTACTAAAGTATTATCAAACTAACCATTAATATAAGTTATGGGAAAGGTTTTGCTGCATACTTGTACAGGAGTATGTAATAGCAAAAAGAAATGAACAAGTGTGTAAGGTCTACCTGATTATGTGCATTGTACAAAACCCCTGAACACATGTTCCTTTTATTTTGCAGCCACGTACGCCTGTATGTAACAATTGCAGTATTGCAACAAAACCTTTCTCATAAACTTGAATGCAGCAAAACCTTTCGCATGAACATGAGTTGACTTTTCTTCTGTGAGCTCTCAAAAGTCAAAACCATATTTCTAACGATGAATTTATATACACACTTCACTTTAAAATTTTGAAAAAAACGAAATACTTTTTTAAAATTTTATAAAAAATTCTTTTTGAAAAAGCATCATCCTTTGGACCTTTCCCCTTGGTATTAATATTTAGTAGGACAATAACAGTGACATGGCAACTGAAACAACATGGTACAACAACCACGTTATTATCACACAACACAACAAAGCTAGCTAAGCTAAGCTAGCACATGATTGAGTAAAAAAGAAGTGATAAAGTCACCTGTAGTAGTTTCGTTGTCCAGCACAGTGTTCATGACCTTTACTGAGTTCACGTCCTGGACTGGACCCCAGTCTGTCCACGCGTTCTCCCCAAAATGCAGGTCTGCAAAAACCGCTATCTTGAACGCTGCACCCGCCCGCATCTGAACATACCTCACACCGCATGGGGCCTTCGTTGTTGGTGGTGGAGGTGGAAGTAAGGCCAGCACTTGGTCATCTAATCCGACGGTCAGGATGAAGAGAGAGAAGCAGGTGAAGGATAAGATCGCTATTTGGGTCTGAGTTTGTGGCCTCTTCAACTCCATTGAAAGGAGAGAAGAGAAGAGAATTTGGGTGCAAATATATTGGTTTTTTTTTTTTTTTTTTTTGGGTATCAAGGAGGTGATACTTTGGGTGGGTGTGGTGGTGGTGGGAGTGAGTTTTGGTGGGAAATTGGAGGAAATGACGAAATTGTCCCTGGTCTGATTGAGATGGTTTTGGTTTCTTATGATGCCCCTGTTTTTTAGCATATTTTTTATTAGGCTCCCCCCAATGGATTTTGTCATTTGCAATTTGACTTGAAGGAACATAACTCAATTATTCTAGTCCGGGGCAGCCCAATATAATTTGGAGCCAAGCAAAAAGTTTATGCGGAATCTTTAATGTGTAAATATTAATTAAATAAAATTATTTAATGCTAATCAAATCAAGGTTAATTTAATTCTCAAAAAAAAAATTAAGGTTAATTTGATATACATAATTTGATGAATAATACCAATTAAACTAATATTAATTTCATAAAAAGAATTGAATATCATTGTTGAACTATTAATATTAATAAAAAGAAATAAAAATATATTAAAATTAAAAAAGATACTTTATTTTAGATATATGATGATACATAGTTAAGTAAAGTTGTATTCTAATTTTTATTTTTATATCTTGTTTTTAAGAGAGAGAGAAAGAGAGAGAGAGAGAGAGAGAGAGAGAGAGAGAGAGATTATTTGATATGTGGTTTTGTAGGATATCTGTTTACAAAAACTAAGGTCTCAAACTATTATGGGAGATTAATTTATAATTGATGATTTAACACATTTGCAGCATCTTTTTGAAACATTTTAGGATTTTAATTGGGTTAAGATTCTATTGGTCTTGTACTTTGAGAGTTCTAATAGAAATGAAAAAGAAAAATGTGCTAATTAAAAGCACTATAAAATTTTCAAAATATAATGTGACTTTGACTCTCATTGATGAACTTCATCAATTTAACTAATGAATGTTTATATCACTTTTTGTAATTAATAACATAGTAATTTGTAAACTAATAGTAAAATTTGTAGTATCCTTAACATTACTAATAATAATTAAAAGCTAGGAAGCACAAGTGCGTTTCGGAACTCGGGTGCGGGTGCGGGTGTGAGTACGGGTGCGAGACTCGGCAATCTTTGAAAAAGGTGAGTGCGGGTGTGGCGAGACTTGGCGATTAAAAAATTATTAAAAATATTTTCATTTATATTTTTAATATATTACTAAGCATACGTTTTCACATTATATATACATATATCAAATTTAAGAGCAATAATAGTACAAAGCAGTCAAACATTGTCACCAATCTACAATTAAAATTACAACCTGCAACTACAAAACCCTTTAAAGCTCACAAGAACCGAAAAACAAGCACACAAACACACCAAAAACAGCATAGAGAAGAGATAGTGTTTGGACGAAATCGGTTTTTAACAAGCACACAAACACAACAAACACAACACAGAGAAGAGAGAAATCATAGAAAACAAAGACTAAAAGGGAAGCAAAGAGAAGAGAGAGCACAACACACCTATAGCCGAACACACCACAGAGAGGGAGAGGCCGAAGGTGGAGAGCACAAAGAAGAGAGATAAGGGACGGAGTGAGAAAAAGTCTTTTGGACGAAGTGAGAGTCTAAGGGATTTAGGTTAAGTTCAAACAGTGCATTTCGCACCTTTTTTTTTTTTTTGAATTTCGGCCTGACTCGGCCATTTCGGCTTGAACCGGTCATTTCGAGTTTCGGCTGATACGGCCCGAGTCGACCCAATTCATGCCGCGTCGATGCGAGTTAGGGAGGCCACGTGGCAAGACGCGGCCCGACGCGACACGGACTTGCGCTCAGCGGCGTCCTTGCCGCGTCGCTACGTCTCGCCTAGTCCGACTTGTGTGCAGCTCCTTCGAAGCCGCGTCGGTGCATTCTAGATAAAAAGTACAACATGCCTTTAAAATATATATAATTTTATAAAAATTTGGACCTTTAACCATAAGAAGTAGGGCCTTTTCCCCTAAGGGAAATTTTTTATTTTTGGTGGGGCGTTAGGCTTGGGCCTAACTTGCCTAAGCATTGGCCAACCCTGATTCTAGTATTTTTCAACAAAAATGTTCAAGATATAAGGTGATAATTTTCGACATGACCTACAAATACATACAAAGTTAACAAGATAGGGTTGAGCCTTAGCATGTTCGTGTAATATTCAGGTCGATACGAAAAAGCAAACACATGAAATTTGTTTTCAGTTGTATAACCCCTTTAACTGAGCATCATTTTACCAATTAACCCTTTAAAACTTGAGCTATATAAACATATTTTTTCATCTAATTTCATCTTCTCTAGGCCACTTTTAAATTTATGGTTGTAATTATATTTTCGTTGTTGGAGATTTTGTTTAGAATTTAGTTGTAATGTATACATGTTATAAAACACAAGAATTGCTATTAACAAGTTATTTGTATTAGGTAAACATGTCAACTTGGCTTATTAATCAAATGGGTCTTGTCAAGTCATGTCAATCGTAACATGTCATGTTTATTAAACAAGCCATACGAGCCGTGTCGTGTTACTAGTTTAATAAACATGTTGTGTTAAGGTAGGGATCCTCTCACAATTAATAACATAAACATGGATTGTCACTCATTGCTTATCTAGTATTCAAATCCTCCCTCTCCCAACTATCAAATTATCCAAGAAAAAACAAAAACAAAACATAGAGTAATGCTAAAGACAAAATATTTTTCACAACAAATGTAACAACTATTATTGATTTTTATTTGGGTCTACCATTAACATCATTTTATTATTTAGTATTCCTAGCTTGACAATTTATCCATTGTGAAAATATTTTTTTTTGTATCCACTAAAAGAATTTTTTTTTTAGTCTATCATTTGCCATTGTAAAATATTTTTTTTTTATTGTTTTTAATCTTGAAAAAAATATTGAGTTTTTCGCATAGGGAACCATTAGACCAATCCCTAATGGTATTAAACAACCACATTAAAGTTTTAGTCTTATGGGACAAGTCATGAGTTCAATTCAAATTCAATCACTCTTCCCACTTATATGTATTTGATATTTACATGATTTCTTTACGGGTTGTATGTGTATCCACTAATTATCACTTTGAGGCAATGGGGTACCTATCGTCATACCGAAATCTACATTCAAATTAAAATTGAATCTACTCAAACACTAAAGTAGTAACAACAGTATAGCTTGTCTAAATTCTAATCCAATCCAACTCCAACTATTTAATTCCAACAAATCCTAATTGTTTTTGTTGGAGTTTTTATTTTGGTAGTTAAATGCTACCTTTCCTGGCATTATGATTTCTGGCTCTTTTATGATGGTTTTTTATTTCAAGAAGTAGCAACGTAAAATAGCAGTAACAAAAGCTAAACATTAAAACTGAACACTATAATCTAATGAGTGCTTCGCAAACCAACTTTGACAATATACAAAAATAGAGATGGGCATATCATATATTGATACACCACACTTTTCTCAAAAAAAAATATATATATATATATATATATTTTTTATACACTAATATCATAAATTAAAAATTATTAAGTACTTTTAGAATAGATACGAAAAGTGTTCCATATTAAATAAATAAATAAAAACTACATAAAAGTTAATTTTTTACATGACTTTTTTAAGTCTTTTATTTTACATGAACATGATTTTATTATGTAACTAGTTTTTATTTATGTGAAGTGCGAGGTTATTGTATAGTACAATATATGTTGTCTTTTCGACATATGCCCTCTATGCAAAAGAGAGGTGGAAACTGCTATCCATGCCATTTGGGAGTGTAGTGTGGCTCAGGATGTGTGGGCTGGTTGTGTGAGACGGTTGCAAAAATCGATGGGAGGTCAACTTGATGTGCTGCAACTAGTGGAGGAGTTACTGAGAAAGTTGACTACCGAGGAGCTCGAACTGTTTTTCGTCCAGGCCTGATTGATTTGGAGCCAACGGAACTATATCATCCATGGTGGGAATATGCAAGATCCGACTCGGCTGAATAAGAGAGCAATGGAATGTCTAGAGGAGTTTAGGGAAGCCCAACAACACTTGGCGGTTCAAACGTCCATTGCTAGTGATGACAATGGAATGTCTAGAGGAGTTTAGGGAAGCCCAACAACACTTGGCGGTTCAAACGTCCATTGCTAGTGATGCCCATTGGAGCCCACCGCCAGAAAATAGATTTAAGCTAAACTTTGATGCAGCCATTTTTGAGGATTTAAATGCGACGGGAATCGGTGTTGTTATTCGCAATGTGAAGGGCGAAGTGTTGGCTGCTTTGGCGGCGAGGGGTCCACCTGTGGCGGATCCTGAGGAGGCGGAAGTGCTGGCTTGCCGTAAAGCTTTGGAGTTTGCCGCTGATGCGGGCTTCGCAGAGCTGCTTATTGAGGGTGATAACGTCTCGGTCATGAGAAAAATTTCCAGCTCATAGCCAAATGGTTCACGTCTGGGGAACTTGTATGGGGATATTCACTGCTTATACACAGGTCTACGTGTTGTGTCTGCTGGGTGGGTAAGCCGGTTAGCCAATGGTGTGGCTCATTGTTTAGCCAAGTTTGCTAGAGGGTTGGGTGATGAGATTGTATGGTTGGAGGAGTCCCCTCCCCCCGCTATTGATGCTCTGTTTTTGGACTCAGTTAATGTTTAATGAAGTTTCATTCCATTTTCAAAAAAAAAATATATATGTTGTCTTTTAACGTTTAAGTAAAATGAATCTTTTTTTATTAGTCAACTTGAGAAAACACCTTCAACCCCAAACTTATTGCCATCAGCTCTGAGAGCATTTTCATCAGCTCTCTCATAAAAAATACTATTTTGACTAGGGGTGGCAAAATAAGCCCAAACCCATTTACCTACCCAAACCCACCCACTCTAATTAAGCCCAAACTTACCCAATTATTAATTGGGTTAAATGGACATCAACCCAGTTAGACCCAAAAATAATTGGGTTTTAATTAAAAACCCATTGAACCCCATTTAACCCAAAAATAATATACCCAACAAACTCAACCCAGCCCATCCCACCAAAAAAAAAAAAAAAGACCCAGCCCTCACCTCAAAGTCTAAGACGTTTCTGGGTTAGGTTTTATTTTCCCTCATTTTCCCTCAGTTTCTCGACCTCCAATCACGGCTTCAGCAGTTTCAAAGCTTCGGACACATCAAAACTCTTCAAAGCTTCAGCGGATTTCTGAGCTCTTTCCGAAATTGTTAACAGTGGTTCATGAAGGAATTTGTGTTGTTTTTCAATATATCGAAGTCTTCAGGCAGCTTGGAAAAGATTATGAAGAAGAAGTTTATTTAGGGAACTTTTTTTTTTGGTGGAAAATTTGAATGTTGAGAACGTAGAAAAACATATGAATGTGGAATATGCTCTTATTAAGGAATATAGAAGGAAACAATTGATACATTGTCTACTGGGGATTCGAAAGAACATTGTATCCTAAATTTGTTCTGCGTCATTAAAATGAGTAAAATGGGTCACAAATATTAACTTCATGGTTATTCTTTTGAATTAATAGGTAAATATTTTTCAATAAAATTTGCTAAACTTGTTTATTGGTTGATGCATTTATTAGTTATTTCTAATGTTTATTTTTGTTTTTAATTATAATTTATACGTGTACATTTTGTAGATTCAACCAATTTCAAACCGTTAGACAAAACATTTTGTCATACAAAAGCCATACAACAAAATTCACAAATTTTTTTTTTGATAGAAATTTTGCTATATCTGTTTGTTTTTTAATTTTTTTTTTTGAAGAATAAAAATTTAATACAAAAGGTTACCAACAAAATTGGGTGTTTTTTCTCAACCTACTTGGTTTCAAAATCTTGTGCAATATTATTTACCATTCTCTTTTTTTTAGATACAATGTACCATTCTATTTAAACAAACAATTAAAACAAGTTTACATTTTTACATACTTATCATATTTTGTGCATAACACGAGTTAAAATACTGAGAGTAAATTGAATTCATATATGTTTATTATAATTAATTTTACCATCAAATATCTTGAAGTAGTACTAAGGATTATAAAAATTTTATTATATAAACTTACAAAATAATGTGTTATCAATCACAAAAAATAATTTGATTCTCAAAAAAAAAATCACAAAAAATATTTTTTTTAAGGTGGTGCCAAGTATGAATTCAAAAAAATAAAATGTCATTAATCATAACCTTAAACTAGTTTTAAGCTTTTAATTCTAAAATTTGTAGTTTTAACATTTTCTTAATTAAGATATTTTCTTCATTTTAAAATTATTATTACCAAGGAATCATATAAAATAAAACCCAAAAAAATAAATAAATAATAACCAACGATTTGATGAAATGGGGAGACAATTCCTTGTCTCCAAGTAAAAAAGTTTTGGCCATCCAATCAATCAAGTTATTGATTTGATTCTTTCAATAAAACCCTTAATCCACCCAATGAAACTCACTCATGGTCATGGTGGCTTCCCATACTTTACTGTCAAATATTTATTCATTCATTCCATTCTTCCTTCAACCACTCTGCACCACTAAACTAGGACATCGCATCACTTCAAAGTTCAAACCACACCAAAGGGTGAGTTGACTTGACAAATACATATGTACTGAAGAACAAAAGAGAAGGTAGTCCCATTTGGGGCCAACATCCAAAACCCAAATTCATAAAATAAAATAAAAAATACAAAAACAAAACCCCCCCCACATCAAATCATAGTATCATACCACACCAAAGGGGGAGTGACAAATATATGTACTGGAAAATAAAAGTTCAATTGGGACCAAGAAATCTAAAACCCACATTCTCACAGGAATATAAAAAAAAAAAAAAAAAAAAAATCCCAATCCCACTACACACAAATACCAAACACATGAGATGAGATGCTCTCTCTCACACGGCCGCACCTATAATATTTTTGAGACATTATTACCAGGGAGACAAAAGGTCTTAAGGGGTAGTTTGGGAATTTGGGAGCAAAGAATGAAAGATTTTCATTGGACAGACAGACTCAAGTTGTCACCTTTTACCAAGTATGGCGTGAAGACAAAGAGTTTACAAGAATGAGAAAACACCCAAACTCTTCTCTTGTGCTTCTATTACCTCTTTTACTTACATGCACTCTTCGCGCCTTTTTCACTCTCTATGTCTCTGTCTCTGTTTCTCTGTCTCTGCAAATGCTTCATTGATTTCTATTGAATGTAACGCAGTCTCTCTCTCTCTGACGCATGCTTTTAAGTTTTCTCTGTATGTACGTGTTTAATTTCTTTCTTTATTGTTATTGTATGTGTGTCTTTTTGTGATTTCTGCTTCTTACTGATTCTTTTTTGTTTTGTTAAAGTTTGAATCTTTTTTGGGATTCTGATAGGTAAAGGTTTGAATTTTTTTGTGGAACAAGGATGGATTATAGTTTGCCAATAGCTAGCAGGACCAGACAGGGGCGAGCCCAGTTTTATGGAGACTGTATTGTAGAGAAGAAGGAGAAGATGAAGAAGGGGAGGAAGGAGAGTAATGGGGTTGACTTGGCTGGTTCTAGCAGACCCCATAGAGTTGATGGGGTTAAAGGGTATGAGAGATTAGGGTCTGAGAGTGAGTCTTTTGCTGTGTCTGATAGTAGTGTGGAGGAGATTAATGTGGATGATTGTAGTGAAGAAGGAGACGAATTGACGGATTTTGTGGGGAATGAGAGTTTGAAGTTGAAGAATAAGGGAAATTCAAATAAGGGTTTTGAGGGAATGGCCAATGTGGATGAAATAATGCTGGATGATAGTGAGGATGAGGTGGTTATTTTGGGTGAAGGAAGAGATTTAGTCGGGGAAGAGAGAGAGGAGGATGTTATTTGTATAGATGTTGATGAGGAGGATGATATGAGTGAGAAAGATGTGACTGAAAATGGTGAACTGAATTCTGATTGGAGGAGGGGTAATGATGAACCTGTTTCATTGAGAAAAGGAAAGGGTGAGACTAGTAGCTTGAACATAGATGAGAGGAAGAGTAGTGAGGATGGGGATGGTTGTGGTGATGCTGTGTTTGATGATTCATGTGATGCTGTTGATTTAGGAGCGTCTGACTCATCGTTAGAATCATCCTCTTGTGAAGAGGACAAAGATTATGAGGATGATCAGGATTATGAAGTGGAAAAGTTGGAAACTTGTGCTAGTTTGGAGCAATTGAGTTCGGATAGTGGGGGTGAAGAGGAGGAAAAAGGGGAAGATGCTGAGGAATTTGAGGTTGAGAAGAGAGGGAGTCATGGGAGGGGGAGGCCAAAAGGAGTTGATGTTGGGTTGAAGAGGAGGAAGTATGGATTGGAAATTTTGGTTGATGTAGAGAATGACGAAGATAATTGTGTGGCTCGAAGAACCCGTTCTTGTTTTGTATCAAAATTGGGAAAAAAGAAAATGAAGCTCGGAACTTTAAGTCACCCACTTTGTGTTGATGAGGAGGAAGTGGAGTCTTCATCCGGGCATGATGATAGCAATGATGGTGCTGATGATGTTGGCAGCGGTGGTGTGAAGGCTGGGTCTAATGATGAGAGTGAAGATTATTCTAGTGATGATGAGACTGGTCATGGTGGGAAGATAAAATCTGTGTCTGCTAGTGAGAAATTTAAAACTAACAGAGGCAACATAGATGCTTGTGAGAGGAATTTACATGGGAAGGATAAAGGGAAGTTGAAGATACCAATCAAGGGAAATCGCATCCGTTTGTCAAAAAATTGTAATGTTTTGACAATTCTTGCGGATTCCATTTTAGAGAAGGGAGATCGTTTGGAAGAATTGGTTTCTTTTAGAGATGAAAGTAATCCACCAGTTGCTGAGATATCTCTCCCATTGAAGTTCACTTTTGGAATTCAGGAGTCGAATCCACCAGAGAAATCAGAAGAAGAGAAAGAAATGGATAAACTTTGGGCTGATATGGAGTTAGCTCTTAGATCGAGTGAAATTGGTTATGTTGATGCTGCTGAGGTATGTTGGTTTCATGAAGCAGCACGCCTATATATATATATATATATGTTTGTTTCCTCTCATACATTGCTTGAAACCTGTTTACAAGGCACTATAGTAATTTCTGTTTCGCGCGACAATGTTATTAATAATTTATCTTGTGATTGATTATTGGGAGTCTTTATGATTCAGCAAATCTATGTTCTAACCAAGCATTCCATGAAAAAATCCTCTGTTTTGGTGAAATTGTGAATTTGAGTATTCTGTTTTGATTTTGGTCATGATTAACTTAGTCGCTAAGGATCCCCATAGTCAAGACTATAAGTTTGTAATGCTTACTGATTGTTGAGTTCATCTGGTTGCTTTTATGCATCCTGATATTTGATTTGATAGAAATTAAACTTGCATTTCAAGTTCTAATAACAAAAGGCCTAATATGTTTAATAAAAAATAATTTAAAATGCATTCATTCTTGGACACAGCTTTCAGCAGTTGATGGAATATTATATTTGGCTTGTAGAAATTAATTTCCATGATGTCTGCCACATAATAAGCATCCCAGTTTCCAATATAATAGGTCATATCTGAACTACACTAGAATACTCTCTTACTTAATTAAATGAGTTGGAGCAATATGGTTATAATATTTATCATGCCTTTTCCTGTTATTGTTAGCAATTGAAAGAAGGTGAATGCATTGAAATTCATGGATTGATGGACTGCAAATCGATCCATTAATTCTTATTATCTCTGGAGAATAGATTGCCCTCTATTTTTGCATTTTGCTTGTATTTTGGATACTTGAATTTGGACAATGGTACAGATTGAATCAAATGTTTTAAGTTATAAACATATTGTTTTTATTTACACACACACACACACACACACAGACACACACACACACACACACACACACACACACACACCGAGGTCAGTTACAAAGTTGTCTTTTTTTTTTTTTTGATGAAAAAAAAAGGGCATTATTAACTTTCTTTTAGGTATTGAGTTTTTCACCCCTGAAACTTTTAGGTATTTTTAACACAACTGCCACTTGGATCTCTGTGTGTGAGTGCACGTGCACGCGTGTATGATCTTTTCCTGAAATTGAGGGCATTATTAAAAATCGTGTTGAAAGGTACTCTGAAAGCTCATGGCTGCCACATCGTAATTCAAATATTGTAAAAGCTGAAATTTTGGAACTATAGGTTTTAACATTGGTTTTAAATTTTTTTTAACAGTGCTTCACACCTTCTTTTGTTATGATGTGTGTATGTGTGTATGTGTTTATTTTGAATGTTGCCATTAAAGTATTTTGTATGGAATTTTGGGAGAGAGAGAGAAGTCGGGGGTGGGGGGGAGGTTGCATGTAAAACTAAATTTACTTTTCTGTTGCTTTTTCAGTCCCCAGGTGGTTGTGATTGATACTTCTAAATACTTTAAAAAAAAAAAAAACATTTTCTTCCTAATGCAGGTAAGAAACATAGGGTGTCTTTTTTGTCCCCAAGGAGGAATGTAAAACTAACTTTAGTATGTCATATTAGTGAAGTAAGGTTCTTAATGCTTGTTCTTTCTTGAATTACTTCAGTATGAACTTCATGTTCTTGATCTTATGAGTATATATCTATGTCATTATCTTATTGTATGTGTGTTTATGTTTCTTATTTATTGCACTTTGTTCATTATTTCTTATTAAAAAAAAGGGATAAGAGATCCATTAATTCTTATTATCTCTGGAGAATAGATTGCCCTCTATTTTTGCATTTTGCTTGTATTTTGGATACTTGAATTTGGACAATGGTACAGATTGAATCAAATGTTTTAAGTTATAAACATATTGTTTTTATTTACACACACACACACACACACACAGACACACACACACACACACACACACACACACACACACCGAGGTCAGTTACAAAGTTGTCTTTTTTTTTTTTTTGATGAAAAAAAAAGGGCATTATTAACTTTCTTTTAGGTATTGAGTTTTTCACCCCTGAAACTTTTAGGTATTTTTAACACAACTGCCACTTGGATCTCTGTGTGTGAGTGCACGTGCACGCGTGTATGATCTTTTCCTGAAATTGAGGGCATTATTAAAAATCGTGTTGAAAGGTACTCTGAAAGCTCATGGCTGCCACATCGTAATTCAAATATTGTAAAAGCTGAAATTTTGGAACTATAGGTTTTAACATTGGTTTTAAATTTTTTTTAACAGTGCTTCACACCTTCTTTTGTTATGATGTGTGTATGTGTGTATGTGTTTATTTTGAATGTTGCCATTAAAGTATTTTGTATGGAATTTTGGGAGAGAGAGAGAAGTCGGGGGTGGGGGGGAGGTTGCATGTAAAACTAAATTTACTTTTCTGTTGCTTTTTCAGTCCCCAGGTGGTTGTGATTGATACTTCTAAATACTTTAAAAAAAAAAAAAACATTTTCTTCCTAATGCAGGTAAGAAACATAGGGTGTCTTTTTTGTCCCCAAGGAGGAATGTAAAACTAACTTTAGTATGTCATATTAGTGAAGTAAGGTTCTTAATGCTTGTTCTTTCTTGAATTACTTCAGTATGAACTTCATGTTCTTGATCTTATGAGTATATATCTATGTCATTATCTTATTGTATGTGTGTTTATGTTTCTTATTTATTGCACTTTGTTCATTATTTCTTATTAAAAAAAAGGGATAAGTTCTCCAATTAAATCCTCCAATTCCTTTCAATTTTTATTTAGATGGAAGACATGTGGCATTTAAAAAACAAATAAATGACATATGTCACATATCTGGCTAAAAATGGAGGGAATTGGAGGAATCAATTGGAGGGGATCCTAAAAAAAAAAAAAAAAAAAAACTGTACTATGTTCATTATTGGTAGCATTTATGGTTGCAGAATGTGTTCGTAAGTCAATACTAGATTATGTTATCAACCTGACTAACAAACAAACATAACACTAATGATATTTGTAGGTTTATTAAAATTCTCCAAACACCTTAAAAGCATTAGTGATTGGAAAAGTAGGTCAAACCATTCGTATTGTTGGTTATTTTGTTTAACAGCCCTTCCCAGCCTTTATTTGTACACATCATGACCATTTATATAGGCTCTATATTTTTCTTTTCTAATTTGACCAGTCTTTTTTCCCGTCATCTCCTCATTTAGCATCTTATATGAGCGCATTTGTTACTGGTGAAACTTTAATTGTTTAATGTTGATCAATAGGTTGAAGATGAAGATTCCCTTCTTCCAGAGGATGAAGTCGATAGAGCTACCCTTTGCCATCAAGGGTATCATCAGCTTATTCTTGATGAAGAAGTTGGACTTAGATGTGAATTTTGCCCACACGTGCAACTGGAAATCAAGTATATTGTACCAGATTTTGTGAGTCTTACAATTTTTTCTTATTCATGTTTATATGAGTGAAGAAGGTTTGTCTTAGTCCAGTGAGCTGAATGACTGGTAGTTTCTGTCAAACCAATATTTTCTTTAACAGAGAAGTTTTGCATCAAATATCTGTTTCTTTTCTCTTTAAACTTGGTTTTCCATATTGCAGAGTAGAAATCCTTTTAGAAAATCAGACAGGAGAGACTCAGGTGCAATGAACAACTCCATCATTGATGAGCTTAGTTCTCAAGACTGGTGTAGTGATTCCCTCTCTAACTGTGATCCCCAACTTCGAGCTGAAGGCACTGTGTGGGACATCATTCCTGGTATAAAAAATAGTTTGTATCCACATCAATGTGAAGGTTTTGAATTTATTTGGAAGAATATAGCTGGAGGAATTCATCTTCAGAAGTTGAAACATCAAACAACTTGTGCTGGTGGGAGTGGCTGCATTATATCACATGCTCCTGGGACAGGAAAAACCCGTTTAACCATTGTTTTTCTTCAGACATACATGAAATTACATCCCACATGCAGGCCTGTCATTGTTGCTCCTCGTAGCATGCTCCTTACATGGGAAGAGGAGTTCCAGAAATGGGATTTTGACATCCCATTTCACAATCTGAACAAGAATGAGTTGTCAGGCAAGGAAAAGCTGAGGCAAGATGGACACATGAACATAAGTGTAATCCGTATGGTAAAGTTGTATTCCTGGAAAAAGGATAGAAGCATCCTGGGGATCAGTTACACACTGTTTGAAAAGCTTGCTGGAGAAGTTAATAAAAAGGGTAAAGTAAGGACTGAACAAGATAATCATTTCAGGAAGATCCTTCTTGAGGTTCCTGGTATTGTAGTCCTTGATGAAGGGCATGTTGCTCGCAATCCTGATAGTCGGATCCTGCAGGTTTTGTCAAATATAAAAACGGATAAGCGCATCATCCTTTCGGGAACTCCTTTTCAAAATAATTTTTATGAGCTTTATAATACGCTATGCTTGGCAAGGCCAGTGTTTGAAGACAAAGAAGGTAAATGGTTATCTCTTACAAGTTCCATTACTAAAGTCACTGATGATAGACTGAAATATGAGAAACTGAAGAAGGTTAGAGATATGATTCAGCCATTTGTTCATGTACACAAAGGTTTCATACTACAAGAAAAACTTCCAGGGCTGAGGGACTCTTTGGTTATATTACAGCCATCCCAGCTGCAGAAGAGCCTCTTTGAGGAACTCCGTGATCATTTTGTAAGGTCCAACTTCAAATTTGATCATTATGAATCTTTGATTTCTCTCCACCCTTCACTGTTGCTTCAGTGTGTAGATGACAGTTTTCCTTCTGACAAGCATAAATTAGAAAAATCGAATCTTGAGGCTGGAGTCAAAGCAAAATTTTTAATTGAACTCATCCGGCTTTCCGAGGCTGTGAATGAAAAAGTTTTGGTTTTTAGTCAATTCCTTGAACCGTTAGCCTTTATAAAGGACCAGCTTAAGTATCATTTTAATTGGAATGAAGGAAAAGAGATGTTGTATATGGATGGAAAGCATAGCATGGAGCAGCGCCAATCCTCAATTAATGTTTTCAATGATCCAACTAGTGAAGCAAGGGTATTATTAGCATCAATAAAGGCAAGCCGTGAAGGGATAAATCTGGTTGGGGCTTCAAGGGTTGTTTTACTGGATGTGGTATGGAATCCGTCAGTTGAAAGGCAAGCTATATGTCGTGCATATAGGCTTGGGCAGAAAAAGGTAGTGTACATATACCATCTCATTGCGTCTGGTGCAAGGGAAGAAGCAAAGTATTATCGACAAACTGAGAAGGACTTGTTGTCTGAGTTAGTATTCTGTTCTTCTGGCAGGGGTTGTGATCAGCAGAAAATTGCCCGGACAGTCTCAGATGATAAAATTTTGGAAGAGATGGTTCAACATGATAAACTAAAGTATATGTTTGAAAAGATAGCATACCAACAGAAAGAGTCTAAACTGATTGAGACTTATAGCTGGTTGGAGAAAGAACCAGTAACAACCTCACCATCTCGTCCTTGAGGCTGAAATTATTTTGTGTTTTTTTGGTTCTAGAAGTCTGGTCGCATTATAAAGCTATCAAAAGTTTTTGTAAACAAGTGTATTCAGTGAAGTATGGAAAAATTAAAATGGATTGTTTCACACTAGTTTGCAACTAGTAATTTTGAGTTCTCTTCCTTGATTTTTATTAATTAGATTCCAGAATGTTTGAAGCATACCAATATTCCTCCTTTGTCTCCTGTGCCAACATTTACTCTTTTGCAGTGTAGAATAAATTTTTCCATCAGGTGAGAACTTTCTCAGGACATCAAGATCTAGTTAATTTAGTATTTACTACTTAGTCTCAACCTGAACTGGGGTGCGATTCTGGTTGATGTTTACGCTGCATATGCATTTCTAATTTTGAGGGGTGATTCTTGTGCACCTGGATCTGGTTAGTGGTGAACGAATATATAATGCAGGAGAAGAATGAGAGTAAGGTGAAGATGCAAAACTAAAAGCATTCACTAGATGAAAGACTGGCTTTCTCATGAGTCATGTATTTTTATTAACCCAAGTCCCAAAGCTCATTTCCTTCAGTTATTATCCATAGTATACCTGTTGATAATTGTTTTCTCTTGCTTTGCACTTCATGACGAGGGAATCATATATTTACCTCTCAAACTTCCTTAGAAAAAAAATGCAAGTTTTATTTATTTATTTATTCCTGGCTGAAGAAAAGGAGTCTCTTGGAGCTCATTTAAGTCATTTACTCCATAATAAAATCCGCACCAACCACTTACCGAAAATGAGGATCGACTTCTGTGCCTTTTGGTATTTTGTTCTGTAATGGCTTCCACTTTGTCTCTAGGTACAGTACAATTAAGATGACTCCAATTATTTGAGCTGCAAAAATTTTTGGGGAGTATAATAACCTGTATCAATATTACCTAAGTATATAGGGCAATTTTAAGTCAGACGAGATGACTACAAAATTTTGGGGTGTAAAAAAAATGATGCCTAACTTTTAATTATGGGGTACAAGTGATTGTGGCCACTGGATAATGTTGTCCTATTTTTCTTGATGTCATCATCACATGAAAATTTTTAGGAAATCTTTATGTGCAGTAAATTTTTGTTTGCCTCACAAGAAAAGCACATTTTTCTTTGCTTTTTAAATATAGCTGATTACAAATATAGGAACATTTAATACTAGTTAGCAGAAGATGGATTTGAACATTCAACAATTTTTGTTGGAAACACCAATAAGTTTCAAATGAGAAATCTCTTGACATATAAGAAATAAGAATAGTTGATCTCAAAGTATTTTCAATAAACTTCACCTAAGTGAACTATAGATTGTTGTTTGGTATACCAAATATTCTATTTAAGCTATATGATAATGCATGTTTAGGCCAGTGGCCATCATAAGCTGTTGCACAAAGGTTGAATGTGGGATTCATTTCACTTTCAATGGCAGCAGCAAGTTATTTTTTCTTCTTGTTGCTTTGCTCAGACCCAAAAAAAGAACAAAAAAGAAAAGAAAAGAAAAAGAAATAAGTTTCAAAAAAAAGGGGGGGGGGGTTTAAAATTCTTTTTTGATCTAAACTATTGAAAAAAAAAAAAAAAAAAAAAAAACTATTTACAAAGTTTAAGAGTGAAAAAAATTAAATAAAAAAATAGAACTTTTTAAAGGTTATGGATGAATAACAAACTTATAGTAAAGTTTAAGAACTAAAATAGTATTTCACCTAAAAAGAGGCAAAAAAAAAAAAAGAAGAAGAAGAAGAA
Source organism: Quercus suber (assembly GCF_002906115.3). Lineage (NCBI taxonomy): Eukaryota > Viridiplantae > Streptophyta > Magnoliopsida > Fagales > Fagaceae > Quercus > Quercus suber. The sequence continues at coordinate 117,580 of NW_027069714.1, forward strand.
GAAGAAGAAGAAGAAGAAGAAATTACATTGTCCAGACTTGAATCCAAACTATTGAAAAAAAAAAACTATTACAAAGTTTAAGGATAAAAAAATTAAAAAAAAAAACTATTTAAAGTTTATGGACAAAAAACAAACTTATAATAAAGTTTAAGAACCAAAATAGTATTTTGTTATCTAAAAAAGAGGTAAACCAGAGTTACAAAGGAAACTTTGAGCTCATATTGGTCATAGGTTGAGAATGGGAATTGAACTTTATAAGATCAAACCTCCTGTTGTTCCTCAATAGCTTAGTGGTAAAGCGGTCAACTATTAACTAACTGGTCGTAAGTTCGAATCCTATTTGGGGAGATTTGATTCATTCCAAATTAAATAATTCAAAAGGAAAGAGTTGCTTTGACCATTAAGAGTAGCTAACCCATTCCTTGTGTGTTTGTTTCTATTGCATTCTATTTCATCATATCACATTCTATTATGTAATATTGGGGAATCACTGTCAATACCTCGGTGTAGATTCGGGATAATCATTTGTTCTGCAGTTTGGGGCTATTTACAACTAATCAATTAAGACTAATCAGATATACTAGTAGTAGCAAGTGCATCTTTGATGTAGTCATCAATTCTCCCAAAAGCCCACAAATATTTAAAAATAAAAATAAAAAACTTTTTACGTTTATGGATGAAAAAAAAAATTATAGTAAAATTTAAGAACTAAAGTTGTATTTTATCCAAAAAGAGGCAAAAATGATGAAAACAAATTAAAGAACCAAAAGCAAAAAAAATTTTTTTCCAAAAAAGGCAAAAACAAATACTTCCGTTGCCGGGACTTGAACCCGGGTCTCTCGGGTGAGAGCCGAGTATCCTAACCAACTAGACTACAACGGATGATGTTTATTTAACTTCACGATGTATTAAATAAATAATATATAATTTCCTGTACCCGCTTTACAACTCTGGACCCGTTTGGGCACTTATAAAAGCGAATCGAAGAAACCCTAAGGGTTTCTCTCCAACTGCTCATTTTCACAATCAGATTCCGCCGCTGCTTCTCTCTCAACACTTCCAATCCAATCAACATGGTACCCTCTTTCTCTCTCTCTTAATAGATTTCAATTTTCTCGATCAGTATTGTATATTGAAGCCTAGGATATGTTTGTTTACTAGGAAAATGAGACTTTTCCGTTATTTTTTTCCTCTGTGTTTTCTTCGTATTACAAAAAAAGCAATTCATCAAAATTGGTGTCCCTATATTGTTTGAATTTATCGTGAACATGTGAGTTCATTTTTCAATATTGGGTTTACTAAGTTGGATCGTTCTAACTACATGACCAGTATGTGCATTGGTTTGGTCCTAAATTTGTTGGGTTTATTGAATATCTTAGTAATTCTAGATGGAAGTGTTGCAAATTTAAAGTGGTGCAAAGACCCCGATGCCATAGTTGATGTTAATGAGACAAAGGAAATATGGGTTTTGGTTGTTACTTACAATGAACCTTTGACTGCTTGTATGGTGTATTGAACATGTTGCATATCTTATTGATTTAGAGCTGTTCAATTTGTTGAGGAGTATGCTGTTCCCTGACTTGCATTATGTTAAATTCGCGGCTTGATTAATAATAATGACAGGAAATGGTTTTGCTGTCAAGGATTTTACACATCTAGTTGAATTTCTTTCTTAAACATTGACTAAGAGTGATAATAATACCACGAGTTTGTTTGTCATCGGCTTTTTACATCCTCATTTTCTCTACGAACAACCAGACTTCAGTTTTCAGTAAATAAAGTAATAAGTAATCAGCAAGAAGCTGCATCCAAATGCATACACATCTCTTCCTTGTACCTCTTGCTGTCAATAGATAGTCTGGCTGACCCATGATTCGCTAAATTTCCCAGACTGTTACCCTACTTTTGGATCTTTTTTTTAATTCAAATTGCATTTTCATATAGTTTTGGTTTTGGATCTAAGTTGATCCCTTTGTTTTTGGATGCAGACTAAGAGAACAAAGAAGGCGGGTATTGTTGGAAAATATGGTTAGTGCTTTGAATTTATATGTTTTTAATCTTATATGAATCTTGATTGATATTTTTTTCCCCATAAATGAGAGATAGCATTTTGATCTAGTGTTCTTGATTGGGTAGTGCCTCCACTTGCTCCTCAATAAGGATGAGCTGATAATTTATCTGATAGTGAATTAATGAGACTTGTCTTAATTATAATTTGTCTGAAGTTTTTATGTGGAATTTTTTGTTTTTACCTAAATGATAAATATGTAATTTTTGTTTTATTTGGAATTGTTATCATTTTGAATTTGTGTTATAACTATTTAAATATAGTCCATTTGTTATATAGTAAAGTTAGGGGCAATCAATCTAAAGCTATTACTTCATTGATAAATTAATGTGAATTCTGCACTTTGCTTTTGTTTTTATTTTTCTTTGTTTTTGTGTTCCTATGCTAAATTTCTGAATTTTCTGTCAAGTATTGAAATAAGAGAATATGGATAAGGAAAAAAAAAAACACTAACGAAATTCTTGTTTTTTTCCTCTTTTTGATTACCTTTGCCAGAAACCATTTATACCGTTCCAAGTTTACAGTTGCCTTTGCATGATTTTTTTTTTTTTTTTTTTTTTAAGTTCCAAGTTTACAGTTGCCTTTGCATGATTTTTTTTTTTTTTTTTTTTTAATTGCATGTTGCCTCTTTTTATAGGTACCCGTTATGGTGCCAGTCTGCGAAAGCAGATTAAGAAAATGGAAGTTAGCCAGCATAGCAAATATTTCTGTGAATTCTGTGGGAAGGTAAGGCGCTGTTCTTGTGTATTCTTTTTTCTTTGGGGGGTTAATGACAGCACTTCATTCAAATGTTATGTTTTCTAATTATTTACTTCCATGTGGCAGTTTGCAGTGAAGAGGAAGGCTGTTGGAATTTGGGGCTGCAAGGACTGTGGAAAGGTCAAAGCAGGCGGTGCCTACACCTTGAAGTAATAATTCTAACTTGAATTAGTCTTTTTTCCTCTTCATTTTTGAACCCTTACAAGTAAATGACTAATTGCTGTTTTTGTCATTTTGACAGCACTGCTAGTGCTGTGACCGTGAGGAGCACCATTCGGAGGCTTAGAGATCAAACTGAAAGTTGAGCAGCAATTAGCCTATTCTATCTTGTTTTTGAATGTCTGCACCTTTAGAAAGTTCTACTTTAAGAACGTTTGTAGTTTTTACTTTTTAACCCCTTCATCATTAATGCAATGGAAATTGTTGGAAGTATTTTTGTTAAACTGAGATTTACACTTCTCTGCTGTTGTCAAGTTGGTTTTTGGTAATATTAGAACAGTTAAATTGTGTTTTCACGGCTTCGAATGTGAGTTACAAGCTATAATTTGTTTCCAATGTTGATCTTGTCTTGCCGGAATCCAATTCTTTATCCATTGCCTTGAAGTGGGAATATCAGGATAACAAATGGAGGTGCATCCTTGTTCCTTTTTATTCAGCAGCAATAAGGGTTGTGTTCTGGAGTAATTTACTGTGTGAGCCTGTTAGGCTCATAGTTGTGCTATACCCAATTTGCCACTGATTGGGGTACCCTTTTTCCTTAGCAAGTGTGATAAAATGTGAAAGCACCTTGAGACAAATTACTTCTACAGGGTGAGCAGTTTATGAAGAATTTTTTGGGGTATGGAATGACCATTGTGCCCTAACTTGACTTGTGGCAATACCTACTTGTTGGTTACCAATGTCTGAGAATGAGGGACCCGATATCATGCCACAGATGAGAGAAAGCCTTTGTTGTTTAGACCACTCACCCACCGTAGGTGGTATCAGTTTATTGAGATTATGTTTGAATTTAGTCGTCGAAGTTTATTTTTTTATACTAAAATGATGGAGTTGAAACATGGTTCTCAAAATCATGGTACGGATTTTACGGTTGTCAAAAACTTCAAAGCTCAAACCCTTATCAGCCAAATCAATGAGAAATTATTCAGTCCTTATGGAAGACCACATCAGCAATGCCTAATGGTCCTCCACTCCAATTATATGATGCCATATGTCTCATTTAAATGAGTCATTATCCTAATCACACTCTATCGAATAAAATAATTATAAAACAAGATAAAAACATCTCAGTTCCAACATCAGTACTAGTCGACGACAATCCTCTGTCTTACTCTGGCACCGTTAGGACGGTGAGCTTTGTGGTGATGATGAATCCGAACACCGGCAACAGCATGCCATTAATTTTGCCCCCCAAACACCATGTCATTCTCCTAGTCCCCAAACGCTTGCAACCAGATCTGGAATAGGTTTTGCAAGGCTTTTTGGCTTGGATTTTCTCACCGTTAGGGGTTCTTTTGCTTGAAAACAAATACTCTAGAAGACTAGAATAGAGGAAAAATGCCGGGCATGGATTTTACAGAGCATTGTGGAGCCCAACGCCTGAATTTCTTTTAACTAAAATATATGAAAAAGCTAATAATGTGATCGTGTGGAATTTGTTGAAATAGGTATTTATCTAATTGGAATTAGTTTCATCAATGCTGCAGTCGAAGTTCTCAATGTTAATTCCGCATCCCAACGCAAAGAGCCAAAGATATTAAAGTGTGGTATTTCAATTTGGTGATAGAGGCACGAGATTACATATATTGAAGTTTAAACTTGACGTTTTTATTTTCAAATCAATATGTGTTTCTGTTTAATTTTAGGTATTTGTGGATAGAGGCATGAGATTGCTTAGATTGTTGGGCGGTTTTTCTGAATTATTTTTCCACAAAGATAATTTTTTTTTTTTTTTGAAGAATCCATAGAGATATTGTTAGCACCGAAGATGGAAACTGAAAAGATTTTTGTTTTCAATTTTCAATTTTAATTTTAGAGGGCATGATTAGAATAATGACTCATTTAAATTAGTCACATGACATTATATTACTGGAATGGAGGACCATTTGGCATTGTTGATGTGGTCCTCCATAAGTACCATATAATTTCTCCAAATCAAGCTTGTAACTTATAGCAGCCCTCTTAGAAACCCATTGTCATTGCGTAGACGATGAGTTGTCACTATCAAATTCGTTATCCATGTGTTGATAAATATTTTGGTACTTGGTTGATACTTAAAAATATTTTCAATATCATGTATCAATATCGTGTGTTGTATCATGTATCAGTGCATCCGTTACAAATTTCAAGAATACCTTCTTGCTCTCTCTGGGCCGGAACATCCCTCAATTCCCTCAGTCCTAAATTGCTGGGTCCTACCACCTCTAGGTGGTATAAAAATCAACGTCAACGCAACTATTTCTACCAGCAAGTAGCTTTCGCAGTTGTTGCTAGAGATCACCTTGGCGCTGTTGTAAAGGTTTGGGCTAGAATCTTGCCAACCCGCTCCTCTCTTCAAGCCGAGGCTGAGGCCCCCTTTGGGCAGTGCAGCTTGCCAAGCGTGAACGTTGGCATCATGTCATCTTTGAAGGGGTTTCAAAGACTTGTTTTGACGCACTCCTCTCCCCCATTTGCACCCCAAACTGGTCCATTTGCACCTAAGCTGATGTTTTCATTTCCTGCTCTTTCCTTTGGGTTAATAGGCTTTATAACTGATCCCAAAAAACAAAAAAAATAGGCTTTATAACTGATCCCAAAAAACAAAAAAAATAGGCTTTATAACTCTGCTGCCCACACAGCAATAGAGTTTGCTTTAAGTTCTAATTCCCTTTTCTTTTTCTTTTTTTCCTTTTTTTTTTTTCTTAATTCTGGAAATCTTCCGTTCACTTTGTTTGCAGCTTATAAGGAGGATTCCCCCCTTTGTTTCTTGTCTTTTGTTTAATGAATTGCATATTGTCCCAAAACAAAAGAAATAATAATAATAATAATAAAACACCTAATAAAATTTATAAAAAGATTATATATATATATATATTTCATTTCATTATAAATTCAAAATATATTCAACTAATGACTAATTTTATCATTATTTATGTAATAATATTTAACAAAGTTAACCCAACAAATCAAACTAATGCATATTTATAACATACATGTTCAAATTAATTAAACTCAAAAGTGATAATACATTACCTATGAGCCAAAATAATAATTTCTTTTCATCATATCTATCATCTTGCCTAATCAACTATATATAAATTAATGCTATCATCATGTTCATTATTTTGCAAAATTATTTATTCATTGAGTTTTTTTTTTTTTTTTCATCAACAATTATTATCTCTTTTAGTTCTTTTATTTATTTTTTTTTTTCTGAACATTCTAGCTTCTTTGACTTAAAAACAATAATAGCAAAAATAGAAAATAATCATGTTCTCATTTAATAACTTATTTATAATAGAGAGAAGAAATTTGCAAGTATGAATGTGAAGTATCAATTGTCAAGTGTGTAGTCCAAATTTTGTAGGGGAGAGGAAAATTTTGTTAAAATATTTTTTTTGCGTTAAGTATACCAATAATTCGGGTTAAAAACAAGTTTAGTAACTTGTTGGACTCAATACAAATTTTAACAAATATCTATTTTAAACAAACATGTTTATGTATCATACGATACGTAAAATTTTACTATACAATATAATTCATATGATGCACATCTATGTATCATATGATTCATGACCACTTCCGTTAAGAAACTTTTTTGTACATGATATGCTATCGAATATCGAATAATATTGACAACTACAAACCCGATAATGTATAACATACAAATTACATTAAGGATCTGTTTGAATACCACTTATTTTGCTAAAACTGAAAACTTATTACTTAAAATACTGCAGATAAAGATAAAAGTTAGCTGAAATAATACAATGAAACTCATGAATAATACTAAAAAAGTACAGTAAAATCCATGAAGATTAACAAAAATAAGCCCAATAGTGAAATAATTTTCATTTTTCATTGGTATTCAAACTGAGGCAAAATTAATGCAAATCTTTATTTTTCTATGGATAAATTCATAATTTGTGTAATTATTCAACATACAAAGTCACTACCAATTTATTTTTTGTTTTAAATATGAAAATATGTAGAATCTTATGATTTATAACCCAATCCTATGATCCACTATAGCATCCTGATCTTAGAAAGATCAGATCTTTTCTTCATTTAAAAAAAAAAAATAAAGTACTGTACACAACTTTGGCTGGGCTATTTTATCCGATCACCAGCTAATACATGATATTTACATTTACAAGACAATGCTAAATTTGTGATTGTGAAGGCAGCAAACCCAACGCTAAACGAAGGCACCTCAGTGCCAGTCTTCACTCAAACCTCAGAAATCCTATGTACAATTATTGAAGCCAGAAAAATGCAGGAACCAACTTGCTCCACAATCAGCCATTTATTCCAATGACTGAATGTGGTTCCAAGCAGGAACCCAGCATGCGCAGCGCTAAAATGGGAGAATTAACGGCAAAAGTAAAAAGAGTAATGGATACAATAAAAGTAAATCATTTTGGCATTTTGCAGCATTCTTGAAAACTTGTGCATCTTAAACTTTATCTCATGTGAAAACAGATGCAAGTGGGCATTTTGTAGTGAAAGCATGATGCTGATGATGAAAAGTCTTTCAGGATCAGACACATGGAATTGGCGTCCCATAGTTGTTGTTACTAAGACGCATTTGGTTTTGGACTGCCTTTACAGCTGCAACTCTTGCTGCATTTGCTGCTTTATTAGCTGCTGCAACAGCCTTCTTCACCCTTTCGTCCACCTTTCCCGCATTAAATGCCTTCTCAGCAGCTTTCTGTGCTTCCTGCTCATAACACACCTCAATTAGAAGTTGTTACTTGTTTCAATAATTAAGGTTGTCTATGTTTCAAACAGACTGACAAAAAATGCAACTGTATAACAAGCCTATTAAAGTTCTGTTTGCATTTTGGCTTTGAGCTGCTCTCCACAACCCCAGTGGACAGCTATCTGAAACTAATCATAAAACAAACCAAACACAATCTAGGTTCCATGTCCTTCAGAAAAGAACTAAACACCACAGATATGTCCCACCTTTGACTGCTTAATACACCTTGACTGGACAAAGAAAACACCTCAATTGTATGTTTTCCAGCCAATCAGCTATTGTGCAGAGGAAAGAGCTTTATCCTCTGCAAGCATGGTAATCTTAGCCATTAGTTTACCTTCCACATATAATTTATATCCTACATATCCTACATATACTATATACAGTTCAATTTCACTTGGGGAGGAGTAATTCATGCTCCCCTGCAGTACTCTCAAGCTCCACCATTTACTTCATTAAATAAAATGCAAAGTTGCCCTTACAATGAAAAAGCGTGTAATATTTCCAGCCCAGCAACCTTTTTTTTTGGGGGGGGGGGGGGAGGGGGGGGTCATCCAGGCAACTTTGTCTCTCTCACCCATTTGGAGCATCTTTGGTGGCAAAATGGTTAAACATCTAAAATTCTTTACTTTTTTTGGTTAACATTTAACATTTTGTCGGGAGGCATTTATTTTTGAAGGTTTCCATTCTGAACGCACTTAGGATATTCAGATTCTCATTCTAGAAATGCAGACAATGATATGGACTTTGGAACAAGTGAAACCTATGGAGAACAGGAGTGATTTTGATTTCAGAATGTCAGCAGCTTTTTTTCCCTCATAAGAATTAGGTGGTGGTTGAGGTTATAACTTATAGGTTTGCCCTAGGGGATGCGTTAGTTTCTTAACAATGGTCATACCTAGTGCACATGGCACTTGCTTTTGTGGGCTGTGGGAGAGATTATAACACTGGTGGGAGGCAATGGCCAACAGCAGCTGCTTAAAAAAAATTTCAGGTTCTCCAATATGAGAGAGAGAGAGAGAGAGATTTTTCCCTCAGGCATAGAAGTGAGGACAAAAATGGCCGATGATCAGGTTTTGGGGATTCTAATCATAAAATTAAAGGACAAGTTTTTATCAATATTTTTGTCAAGTTAGGAGTAGAGGTAAGTGTAAATAGTGATAAGCTTTACTGATTCTGGATTTCATTTTATTTAGTGGTTTTTCTTTGCACAGGAATATCATTTCATAAGGTAAAAAACCACATATACCTTGACTGCATTGAGAACTTTGGTATGGCTGACAGCATAGGGAGATTCGGGATGGGTTAGTTGCACGCAAGGAACGTCAAGAACCCCATTTTGCCAATGACCAGATTGTGTCTCCCCGTTCCTGAAGGTGTACATACCAAGTCCCTGCCTCCTTCCCTCATGCCAGGCTCCCTCATACCGATGCCCATTTCCAAACTGATAGACTCCAAAACCATGCATTTTGTCTGCAAAATATTCCCCAGCATATGTGTCCCCATTCCTGCATTAATATAGGAAGCACATTAGCATGAATGCCCCATCATAAAAAATTGCAATTAGTATCTGGCCATGTGTTTATATAACACAATGATCAGAACAGTATTCTTTATACAATTGAAACTGCCACAGGTAAGTAAACTGCTATCTCAGATCAGGAATGACGCCAGTTAAAAGAAAGCCTTGATGTAATGCAACTAAGAGATGATTGTGATTTGTGACTAATCCATTGATTAACTGTCACAAGATGTTGGCTAGCTATTCCTCAAGATAAGTCAGTAGCCCCTTTGCATGGCAAATTCTTAGATATTCAAAGCAAATGAACATGAAATCACATACTGAAGTAGAACTTAAAATCAGACTAGCTATTGCTTTCTAATGAAGAAAATATCTGCATCTTCTACATATGATATTGGCATTAACATTATTCAAATGAAGTTTAACAATTTTCATGCATCAGGCATCAGGCAAGATCTTAATAGTATCCACATGTTTTTTAGCTCATGCAAATATGAATTATCCAAATCATAAGCCTACACAAATCCAATAGTTAGTTTTAATTGCTTAATCATCAATATAATGAATATATTCTACTTAATTTACACTATTTTGTACTTGATTTTTTGTATTCTTTAGCTATCCGTCAATATATTGTAATATGATGTTAATCAGCTTATCCAAGATTTATTTTGCAAAACATGAACCTATATAAATTTGAGATTTAAATGTTTGACTCACATTTTTTAAAAACAGCTCATTCTTAAATTACCCAGAAAGTCAGGATTAAAGCATCCACAGTTTCCTATTGTCAATTCAAATCAAATATAACACATCCATGTCAATTCAAATCAAATATAACACATCCATGTATACAGCATATAAGTATGTCCAGTTTTGCTTGTCTACAGTTCTTTACGTGTTTGACACTGAAACAGAATTTCCTGCAGTAAGCTTGTTATAAAATTCCTTGGGAATATGGACATAAGGTGGAAGTCCCATTTGGCCTATTGCTAATTACAAGAATGGTAATGGAAACTATTTTGGGCATATGGAAGTTAGGTGCCAGAATGGTGGTGAATAAGGCCTAATTCAATAACTTACATCAAAAAGATATTTATATAGTGTTTAAGCAGGATCATCCATAGGTTAATAAGGTTGGGGGGAAGGGGGTTATGAGGAAACTATAATTAGTCCAGCCCAACCATACAAGGATTCTGATACAGGTGCTGGTATAAAAAACTACCAAGTTTTCTGACTTGGCATCTTCAAAACAAAATCAACAAAGAGTGACAACAGATGAAATATGGTCCCAAGAATTCTGTAATTGTTTGTGACACAGCAAATGCTTGCTAAGAAATGTGCATCAGGCAGCCAAGTAGAAATATATCATGATGGTTAGACTTGGAAACATTTTCAATTATTTGTTGAACAATAATTACTTTTATAAAGTATAGGATGCCATATAAATAATTGAGCAGCAATTCAATGCCAATTACAATGTAGTCTATGACCATAAATACATCTGTTGGGTAGTTACAGTGTAAAACCCTAAGAGTTTCCCTTCAGCATGTGAAAACATATTGCATATTTAGTTAAGTAGACAAAATAACACTCATTGAAACAATGGAATTTCAAATGACCAGCTGAAACTTAAAACAATCACCATATTCACTGCTAAGCAGGAAATGTAAAGAGGATATAGATATTGTTTAGACCTTTAAAGAATATATGTGAACAGCAATGAAAGTTACAAATGGCAACCATAGGAATGCTTAAAACCTGAAAATTTTTAGATGTGATGTTCTAACACATGCTGGAGGTAGCTTGAATAGTGACAGTCCAATAATTTTCAAAAATGAAACACAAACAGGGAAAATAACAAATTTATGTGCAGGATCCATTAGATCACACAATCAAAAGCTAACAAAACTTGGGTATTCAATTTAAGAACTCAGGAATGAAACAAACAAACTTAGTTGACCAAATTTCTAATCTATATGATGCACTAAACCAGCTACCCCCTAATTCTGTAGCCCTGAAAAAAACAGTGTTGCCATACTTTCTGTATAAAAAAGGTAAAAAACACCTAGATTATTACACGAAGTTTTAAATGGAAGGGAATGTGTAGATTAGGATTCATCCAATTCATTACCAGTGTTAGTTTCACCTATATTTGCACGCAATGCAAACAGATTTATAAATGGAAGGCATAAGTAAGAACTTGATCAAGGTAGATATAGGTATCATAGACCGAAATCAGCTAGGAGCATAGAATCAAACTCCAGAACAAGATTCTATATTTGAACAACCCTAAAAATCAGAGAAAACACAATTTACCCCTCGGTGAGGAAAACATTATCCGCTAGTAACCTACTAAAATCCTTGTAAACAAATATTCTGCAGTTTGGATAAGCTAAAATTCAAGCATCAGCAATGTACCAAATACAACAACAAAAGAATCCAATGCAATCCATTAATGGAAACCACAAAAAAAACTTACCTGAAATGGTAATGACCAAGCCCGTGTTTAACACCCCACTTGAATTCCCCAACATAGTGGCTCCCATCCTGACAAGTATAGACTCCAGACCCATGACACTGCCCATTAGACCATTCTCCAGCATAAACATCACCAGTGTAGAACCTATACACCCCAATCCCATGCCTCAATCCCTGCCTATACTGCCCGCGATACCGGCTTCCTTTTGCCCACGTCTCAACTCCATATCCATCATACTTCTCATCAATCCAATCCCCCTCATACCTCCCACTCATATGATAGTAATAAACCCCACTTCCAGAACACTTTCCCTTATGGAATTCACCCTCATAAACATCCCCATTCCTGTAAACTTGCTCCCAAGACCCCGAATTCGGCTTTTTTACCGATTTGGGCTTCGACCCAATTGACCAAATAACAGGATGAGATGGCTTTGAGGCATAAGAAGATGAACAAAGCCTAATTGGGAATGACCGGGCAAAGAATAATCGAATCGAAGGAAGGCGAGGAAGGGCAAGATTGAGAGAAATCAAAAGGGCAGCTAAGAAAGCTAGCAAAGCAAGGAAATCAAGGATAAAACAGCGGCGTGGACTGGAGACGAAGTAGTAAAGGGAAGGTAAGGAAAGGAGGATAACAAAGTGATAATGAGCTCGGAAAACCTTCAAAGCCAGTAACTTTTGGGAAAGGGAGATTAGATAAGCAGCAGTAAAACATGAAAAAGATTGCGATGAAGATTGTATGCCCAAGGTTTTGTGATTGTAATGGTTGACAGAGGATAGTGATGGAGAGTGGGAAAGTGTGGAAGGTGATTGGATCATAATAGGCCTCTTGTGGGGTGTGGAATGAAGGGTTTTGCCTTTTGAGGAATTGTTGGAAATGGGTTCATGCTGAAACTGGCTTTGGTTTTGGTTTTGGTTTTGGTGGGGTTGGAATTGGTTGGGAAAGAAGTGGCTGGTGCTTTGATGTGGATTTGATTGGATATGGCTATGGCTTTGGCTTTGGCTTTGGATTTGGAACTGTTTTTGACGAATTGGAGGAGACAAAACTGGTGAAATTTGGTTCAAATCGGAAGAGATGCCTTTGCTTTCTTTTCCGATTTGAATTTCAGGTTTCTTCTGATGCATTTACATACACAAATCAAAATTCTATCTGTGCGTGCGTGTGTGTATATATAAGAGAGAGACAGAGTGTAATTTAGTGGATTTTGTTTCCTTAATTTTCTGAGCGAGTGAGGTTCCTGGGAGTAATTATAGTATATGAAAATCTGCGTGTAATTTACAGTTGGTTCTGGTTTTTCATGTCTGGCTTTTGCAAAGATAAAATAGATAAAACCCAAATCAGATGGGAGAGAGAGAGAGCTCACAATGTTTGGAGAATGAGCCTCTGCGGATAAAGAAATAGGTGTTCTTCTTATGATTAGACCCTGCCTTTTATCTAATTCACGGATATGCCACTCATGTTTGTATTTTAATTTTAACTGTAAAGTTTTGGTCTTGAAAGTTTATGTATCATTCAACTTAGGGATTAGCCAGTCTTCTTCTTACGCAAGAAGCTCAAAGACAGGCGATGTAATATAAAGCTACCAACTTTAGCTTCATTGTCAACAGCCAAGAGTGTTTAGGTGTCTTATCTTAAGGTGCAATAGTGCAACTTTATCCTCCCTTAAGAAACCACCATATTGTTTATGGGATTAACTAATCGATACCTTAAAAAAAAGCCTGTTAAAACGACAATGATAATGTTAAGAATACAATTTTTTTTCCATAATTTGATAAGATAATAAGTTATAATTGAAACGTCACTTTTATATGAGTTCATTAATGACATTACTTTTATTACTATATACATTTTTTTTTTAAAGAAAGCTTTTATTACTATAATATTAATTTCAATAGATTATGTTAATAGTAATAAATAATTTTGTATTTTTAGATTTTCCATCTTTTTATTGGGTAGTCAAGAGAGAGAGAGAGAGAGACCAAAAGGTAGATACAGTGTACATTGTTACATACTCTATTGATTTATTGAAGAGATTGAATTGATGTATATTCTGTCACTAGCTAGATCTTATCACTTAAACTAAGTAGTAACTAAAGTAACAATCATAATAAAAAACAAGATAGAGCAACTAAGGCACATCCATCTTTGATTCTAATAAATATATTTTTTAATAATGTACATCCATCTTTCATTATAAGAATATCACATGAACCATATCGAAAAATGGTATAATCATTAAACTACTCACTTTTTTTGTCAGCAAGTATTTAATTGGGTTAAGATCATGCCTTTTACTTGGCCTTTATGGTACTTTGCCCTGCTTTCTTGTATCTTATGTTGCTGATAGCTTTCTTAGTCAAACCTTAAAAATGAGTTTAATACTATCCCATGTTAAAAGTTTCCTGCCATTTATAATATTTTAATTTTAATTTTAAAAAATCCAAGGCCATCTGTCAATCAATAAGAGAGGAAAAAAAAAAAAAAAACTAGGGACACAACTTGTGTCACAATTTTAAAGTGATTAATTGTGAATGATAGAACAAAAATGATAGGTCTATATGAAAATAATTATTTACCACTCACAATAGACTACTTTCTTATGTCTTGACAAATTAATAATGGTCATATAAAAAATGAATCAATAAACTTTAAATAGAAAATAAATATTTGAACAAGTTGTAACAAGATCATTATCATAAAACAAAATAAACTTCGGAATATAGCACGTCTAGAGGATTTCTTAGTATAAACTAAACTTTCAGTTAATATATTGTTGGATTCTATTATAATATTTTCTGCATAGAAAATAATAGTAAAGAATTATATGAAATTGTCAATAGTTCATTTGAGTGGAAGTATTTTGAAGGGAGGAATTTGAATTAAATGGATTACATAAAAAATAAAAATACGAAAAGTACTCATTTTTCAAATGCGATTTGTCTATGGGTATAATTTTTTTTTTTAATTCTTTTCAAATGCAATTTTTTTAGTACACATTTTTCAAATGAAATTTGAAATTTTATTTCAAATGCATAAGTTTTTTTTAGTTTATTGAAATTTGACAGCTCTTGTAAAATTAAAATATATATATATATAATTCAATAATTGAGATATGAAAAATTTAAACCCTAAACATTTTCATTATAAATAACAAAAAAAAAAAGTCAGTTGAAGTATAACACTATAGATTAAATCTTTTTTTATATGAGCACTCTAGATTAAATCTTATTAAATAATATATTATTTTAAATTCATGACATAAGAGTTCTTATTAAAAGTTAGAACTCAAATTAATTAGAATACTAGTGATATTTAGCAAACACTTAAAAATATTTTTTTTTTTTAAAAATAACATTTTTAAAAATATGTTTTTTTAAAAAACGTTTTACACGAAACAAACACAGCCTTAAGTGAGAAAAAAGGCAGCTAGGAATTTTTGTAAATTGAGTTAGGTTCAAGGGTGGTAGCTAAAAGTTAGGTTGAGTTGACCTTGGAGGGTGGTCGCTTCTCCTCTTCTCAAATATCAACTTCACTTGCGGGAAACGACAGAAGACCGTTTCAAAAGCTGTAGCTCCCGTTAACGGTTAACTGTTCCGTTAGTCTATGTGGCATCGAATCAACAGCTAGAACCTAGAAGAGAAGGGTAAACTACCGCACAAATATTTACGGAAACGCCACTCTACTTTTATCTTTTCCATGAAGAAAATGAAAGAATTGGGTCACGCATACAAAATCTAAAAAGCATCCTATTTCATGCCTTAAATTTATTTCAATATTACAAGTACAAGACACTCATTTATTTAGCCAAAAAAAAAAAAAAGTTACAAGACACTCGTCTATAATTTTTGTACAAGATACTCAGAAGGTATTTTTGGATTCGTATTAGCTTATGTAAATTTTTTTGTCTATTTTATAGCATAATAACCTATTTTTCTATTTTACATATATATTTTTAAATATTTCATATTAGATTATCTATTTTACAGTACATTTTATTAAAATATTAATTTTTCTTTTTTTTAATTGTTTCTCTTTACTCCCATACAATAACTACTATTCATTTTTTTTTCTTTATTTTTGGGATAAGTAAAAGAATAATAAAAAAAGCAAATATAAAATAAAAAGTGTTAGCGTAAATTTATACTACTACTGTAGTAAACGTGTAAATTTACGTAATTATATATTCATTAATGTGGGTTATTTTTAGGAAAATATATAAATTTTACCCTTTTTTTCTATTATATACTTACTATGTGAGTGCTCTAATGTTTTTTTTTTTTTTTTTTTTTTTTTAATTTAAGAAAGATGTGAATGCTCTAGGAACTCCTTTTTTTTTTTTTTTGGAACAAAATTCTACATGTTTGATATTTGCCATTTCCTGGTATAGACTATCAAGTGGATTAAATGGCATACAGTGAATGTAATTATGTAAAGGGATATTAATAATATTAAAAGTAAGTTTCAAAAAAAAAAAATTTATTAAAAGTTAAAACGATAAAAGCCATAACTAAGATGCATGCATAATGATAGAGTTGAAGCTAGGGTCATTGTATTAGTCAAAATTGTCGACCAGTAGATAAAATTCAAACCAATAAATGGTTAATGCATTAAGGTGAGATGTCTTATTCCAGTCAGCAATGAACAAATTGGGCTAATAACTTAAAATAGATGGAGCTAGCTAGCTTCTGTACTGAGTCAGCCGAAAGGACTATGACTATGTATGTCTATCTATATCATCGACCTTTAATTGTGGGATATCCTTTGAATTATAATCTTTTCTATTTCGCTTTGAAATTGACCAGATATATATATATATATATATTTTTTTTTTTCTGAGAAAAGACCAGATAGTTAATTCATAATGAAGATTTACATTTTATAATAATGGTGATCTCGTTTAAAATTTAAGTTGCTATCAATAATTTTAACAATTTTAAAGGATTAGATTAAAAATAACGCGATATCCTATATATTTTAGATTCGTAAAAAATTACATTTCAACCATTTATCTTTTGTCTTTTTCAAAACTAAATAGTAATTATGGCCTTTTTTCTCTTCGGTGTAGTTTGATAATTTGATTGTGTAGTAGTACTCTTTTTTTTTTTTTTTTTTTTTTTTTTTCTTTTTTTGGGGGGATGAATGTAAGATTATAACTAGAGAAATGGAGAACAATCGTTAATGATACAAAAATAAAAACAACAAAAAAAAGAGTAGAAAACAAACTAAGAAACAACAAGAAGAAAAAAGAAGCATACAACAAATTAAGGGCCACAACCTTCTCTCAAGGCAGCCACTAGACTTGAGGGAACAAAGAAAGGATAAAAGGGAGAAAAAAAATAGCCATCAACCTTCAAGGATAAAGTTCTTTGGCCACATGTAATGGCGTGTATGTGTGTTCAAATTTGCTCTTTGTTGTTTGTCACACATTAGTTACAAGTGAGTTTTGCTTTGGGTTTATAAGTCATTGTCTATCTTGAAATTTAAAAAAAAAAAAAAAAAAAATCTTGAGAATGTAGGCGCTACTATAGAGTTGGGCTTATTTATATCTAGTTTCACCTTTTAATTTTTAGAGTTTTTATTGTTGAATCAAAACTTTTTTTTTCTCCAAATTATTTCCAATAACATACTCTATTGGCCTGCCTGTGAATCTAAAGCAATGAGCAATATGCAATTTCTAAAGCAAGAGTCTTGATGCCTTCTATTATTGCCTCAAGTTGTAGCTAGGAGACTTATCTATCTTCACAATTGCATGAATATAGGTTTTAGAGACTGAGCTTCTTTTCAATACATGTCAAAGTTAGGCTTTGTCTTTTCTTTATTTATTTATTATTTTTTAAAAAGGTTTAAAGCTTCATCTTAAACTATCCTAGGAAAAGGAGGATTGGCTACTTTTTTTTTTTGGTAGACAGGATTGGCTACTTTTATATTTTCTCATGCTGTCCAACTGTTGGTGTATAGGATAGGAGTAGTAACTGTTGTGCCAAAAGAGTACTCAATAATATTTCGAGAAAAGTAATGTTACTTATTGGAGATTTTATATAAAAGAAGTATCATGATCCTCATCCTCAATATCTATTATTATGTCTCCATGTCAAGCTACCTAACACGTATGCAAATGTCATTCAAATGAAAAAGATTATGCTGAATTCAACTTTCTCCATACACCCAAAGAATTCTAAACTATTATTTATCCTTTCTTTTGGTGGAGTGATAAGAACTTTTCGTTTTAAAAATTCGAGTATGCAACACCCTTTCCAAGATAAACAACTTATTATTAGTATTTTGTTTTGTTTTTCGCTGAACCATTAATTGAAGCTACAAGTGCAATTATTAGGGGAGAAGATACTAATAAGAAAAATTAAAATTAAAGTGCAATTATTAGCTCCCCTAATAATAGATTTAAAAAGAAAAAAAAAAAAAAAAACACAGAGAGAAAGAAGACTCTAATTTATTCCACTAGTGTTGAATCTGCGCTAACAAAACATTTAATATTTGGTAATACATCTTCCATTTAACCAATAATTTAGAGATTATATGAGTTGGATTAGTAGTGTTAAGGTGTGGGTGACTGAATTGTCCTTCCGACATAATGAAATTGACACTCTTGTAAGAGTTTTGCAACGTCTCTAGCCTCTCTGATTATATGACCCATTGAGGAGGATAACTCCACATCTTGATGCTCCATTCAAAACTCTCACCACAGCTTCACAATCTCCTTCCACATCTGTATTTGTACTGTGCACAGCCCAATCTCCATAATACAAAAAATAGCCACCTAATTTAGAGCATAAAGTTATGTTCAGATGATATTCAACTTACAATAATGATTAAATAATTAAATTCACATTTTTTAATGCTTTAACTTTTTAAGATAAATGATAATTGGGTTGGGTGATCTTAAGGTAATTGTTAATAAATTATTCTAGGAAAATTTTGATATCACTTTTATAAGAAATAGAAAAATTGTTAAAATATTATTTTTTTTTTTCCATAAAATTTTTCCTAAAATGGTTTATTAACAAATGGTGGAAGAATAGAAAATTGAGAGAATAGCAAAGGTGGAGGATAGAATATGGGAAGATAGAAAATAGAGTTTGTATAAATTTACTCTCATGCCCTATTAGATAAAAAATTTGCACATTATATTTTATTAAAAAAATTAATATAAATAGACACTTCATTAAAAAAAAAAAAAGAAAAAAAGAGAGCACAAGAACACAAAACAAATGAGGAAAAAATGATGAACATTAAAAAAAAAAAAAAAAAATCAAATGAAGAAAATTTGAACATTAGAGGAGGATTTTTTTGTCCAAAATTATGTATTTTTTGTTCTCTTTTTCTCTTTATTTTGGAGAGGTCAATTTTTGATGGGCTGGAGGAAAAATAGTTGGCTCCACCATTTTTCCTTTTCCTCTCTCTCCCCTCCAAGCCAAATGCTACTCCCATCCATTTTCTCCACTATATTTTCTATCATTTCTAAAATCCACTCAACCAAAAATAACATTTCTTATAATAATTTATCATTTTGTTGGAAGTCATTATTGCCCTTGTTTTTTTTTTCGTTTTCATTTCTTCTTTCTTGAAGAAAAAGGATCAGGGTTTCAACGAGCTTCACCAAGATACCAACATGAAAGCATAATTGGTTCAGTACACCTATATTCTAGCTGAGTGACTTTCTATATAGCCACGCTATAAGTTAATAAGTGGTAGTTGGTAGTTGGTATCAGGCTTGAACAGTCCGGTAGACACCAATACGTACCCCTTCCTTTTCTGTGTGTGCGTTTTTGTTTTTTGGCCAAGTATTTTATTGATTGTGAGAAAAGTTGAAAGGGTGAAGCCTCCACATCTATGAAAGAAAATGCAATTGAATAGTCTTACTTTGTTCTTATCCCGCTTTGCCTCTCCTTTTCATTGCCTTACTTACATTACATAATCCACACCCTTGTCCTTATCTTTTCCCGCCCTCCAATGTACCCTAATCTCAGTAGGACACACTTCAACACCATCTTTCTAGGTTCATGTGATCATGTCCTACTAGTTTTGCACTTTTGCTGCTATCAATTACTAAATGGAAAATAAAAACAAAGAACGCCCTGTCTTTGTTGCTGAGTCTTCCTTTTCAAGATTTTGGATTGTGCATAAGATAAGGAAGGACGGGGAAAAGAATAATAATGAAAAACATGCATGTATGAGAATGCGATAGAATTGGGATCTTGCTATTTGATACTATAGAATCAAACCCACTTTCTAGTTGATTTCATTTTCAAAGGGATCATATAAGGAAATCCAAATTCAAACTTTGTGGGAAAAGGTTCAAGAGTTATGTATGGCTAAGATTATATATGATCAACAGATCAAGTCAACTTATCCTTTCCTACACTACTGAGGCATACATATGTTGATGTCACTTAGTGAATTTGTGCAATCATTCAACCAAGGTAATCAAGCTTGGGAACCCATGTAGGATTAGCAAGAGGAATTCGCGGATCCGATCGTTGAATCAGATCAAGAATTGAAAGATTTTACTTTCCTTTAGAAATTATAATTAAAAATCATTAATAATGATAATATATGTTAAATAATCTTAAGAAAGATAGTAAATGTGACTCAAGTTACTTATAAAAGGTACTGACTACTTTATAACATATTACCAATATATGAATAAATGACAAACTTCAAATTTCAAACTTACATGTTTCAAGTTCCAACGCCAAAAATATATATGAAGTTCCAAATTAAAAAATTAACATTGACTACAAAAAGAAAACCATCCCAATTCCAAAGTTACGAAGAACTTGCAATTGGTTCAATTGTATTAAAATAATGAGAAGTGTCAAACCCTTCAAAACCTATTACAACTTGATCAATAGGGCTAGACAGCTCTAATCTCACCATAGAGAGACATAATTACAAATAATTATAACAACTTTAATGGGTGTAGATTTTGTTATTTAGAAATTATGAACAATTCACACTGACCCAAATTGATTCTATGGGGTAGGATCTACATGAGATCACAATCCTAGATGATGATCCTACAATCTTACTCCATAAAATCCTTAATTACTATCCTATCTCATAAAAGATTCTACATAGATCTAAATTGTTTTTATGGAATAGGATTGTAAGATCTTATAATTCTAAGAACTAGGGTCGGGATTCTAACAACCATGCATAAAACTTTGATGGATATCGATAATGGTTCATGTATGAAAACCATTTAGAAGTCAACCAGATAAAAACCACAAATTTTTTCTTTTTCTTTTTAATTTACTCTCTTAGTTGCAATCTTAGGATTTGTAGTTATATATGCATGTTAATTAGACCATTAAAGGTTCTCAACAAAAATAAAATAAAATAAAATAAAAAAGACCATAGAAGAAAAGCATATATTAGTGCAACCCAAACTTCTGAATTAACCCAAGAGCCTCAGTTAAGTAGGACTAGAATGAACAACCAGAAAGCTCAGCATGACCATAGAAGAAAAGCATATATTAGTGCAACCCAAACTTCTGAATTAACCCCAAAAGAGCCTCAGTTAAGTAGGACCAGAATGAACAACCAGAAAACTCAACATGATACTAGGCATAGATTACTATAATTTAAAAAAGATTTGGCAGAAAGGAAATAAAGGAGAAAGAGACGTGAGATAATTACATCACAAAAAGTGACAAAAGGGCATCTCTTTATAATATGTAGCTGCCCCTTTTTCCATGATCAAACTATCTAATGGGCCCAACTTCTACGCAATAACCCAGCATTCCGACCAGAAAGAAGATCACTGGCTCTCCCAATTGTTGATCAATAATCACCCATCAATCAAAGGCCTTATCAGGATAGCCCACCACTTATACATACTGGGCCGGGTAAAGGTCCCTGGACAAGACTTGGGGGCAAAAAAATATATCTCTCCCAAAATTACCTGTCCGAGCCTACCTACCCATCAGAAGATTTAGGTCCAAATGATAGAGAACAATCCTAACTTCCTAACCCAGATTAAATTTCCAGCATAATGTATAATATCTCATTCCTGATGTGTACCACTAAGCCATAATAAGCGTAATATCATGTTAATACGCATAGTACACTATATATATATATAAATAAAAAATATTGGGTTTCTTTTTTGTTGGATAAGAAAGATGCATAGATTATAAAAAATTGTATATATATTTGGTATATAAAGTGAGTACAGCATTGCCAACAATGCTCGAAGGAGGAGATTCCTCCGTCCGAATCATACAAGAATGAAAATCATTAGCTTCCAAACTTTGGGGTAATTGACTTGCAAAAAAAAAAGAGAGTTTTCAAAGTGTAAGCTAGTCTAGCTACAAATGTTGATTCAGTCAATCAGGTGGCTAAGACCATAAATAAGAGGATGAAATTTTCTTACCAAAAAAATAATGATGAAATGTACAAAAAAAAAAATATCAGTCTAATTATGAAGATTTGACCGATATGTTGCAACAGGAAGATTAATAGAAAATAATATTAAAAACGACGCATAAAAAAGTAGTATCCCTAGTGACACCTAGTTACTTCTTTAATATTCTAGAAGATATATCTTGTACTTGTTGCATGCAACAAGTCTCCCTCACATGTGAACTCCACTAGTGTGTGTGGGGGGCTCACGTATTGTGAGAGAGCTTGTTGGGTATTGAGTACATGATATCCTTTCACTTAATAATCTCTCCAAGGTTAGGATGTTAGTTTGGTCCTAACCACAACCTGTTTTTTTAATGGAAAGATGACCTCCAATATATGTACTTATTTCTTCAACATTGCAAGGATATAGGTTGAGAAAGAAATGCAATTCAAGTAATGCTAGACAATTAGTTTATGAGACAAAAATTTAACAATTGATGAAGTAGAAAGTTGTTATCGACAAGTTAAAAAGTATTGTCAATGGTGAGCTCATTCAAGAGACAGTAAAACTTGCCAACTCAACTATTTGTGAAAAATATTATGTACAATGCTAAAGGGGCAAAACGCAAAACCCATCTTAGCCCCCCTTAATTTACATTTATTATTACTATTTTATGCTACATGAACCTATATTTGTTTGGAGGAAGAAGAGACCCCTTTAATTTGCTTTTATTGCTAATATTATTTTGCTACATTAACCCTATATTTGTCTGAAGGAAGATGAAAGAAGAGATGGTGATTAAAATATGTACTAAATTTTAGTATGCTCTAGCCACCTTTCGCTCTTCTCCCTCCATTCTAAAAATACTCAAAAGGTTTTTGAGAGAGAGAGAGAGAGAGAGAGAGAGAGAGAGAGGCAGAATTCTTGAAATGCAGACATAGTTACAAAAATGGGGGAAGGGATTCGAACACTAATTCGTCTAACAAAGGAGAGTAGGCTTTACAACTGAACTACAGGACTCTTGGTGACAAGTAGAATATTTAGAGAGTAGAACTACATTAAGCATAAGAAAACCATATCTCTATTCACATGAATATAACGCTATACTTCAACAAGTGCATACATCCAACTGCGGAGTTCAGCATTAAATTTTAAATTATCAACTTCAACTGTAAGAAAATTAATGAAAAAGTACAAAATGATGAATCTGAGCATACGATGGAATTCTAACTTATAACTGCCAACAATCACACACTGCCAAGCTAATGCCAGAATAGAAAAGCAACAACGGAACAATCCACTACAAGGCCATTTCATTACCTACACTACCAAAAATGAAATAGTTCTAGAGAAGATTACTGATAAACATCTAAAATTGAAACTAAATTCTTGCTTGTAATGGTTGCACATGGCTTTACAGTATTTTTCCAGAACACATAAAGTAGGGGAAGGTAAATATCATATTTTAAGGAAACTTTGCAAATTCCACTGAATTCTTAAAAGCTTCCACACAAAAGCTAAGCAGTAGACTTGCATGAACTCTCAGCCCAATGAGAGTTTTGAATTCCAGCATCATGGCTTGTGAATCTTGAATCCAAACACTCGTTGAACATAGCTCTGTGCCGCCTTCTGTGGCTTGAGGTGCCCGTATGTCATCAAGAAGAGGTGGGGGAATGTGGTTCCGAAATAGGCCCCATCAATGTCTAGATAGAGTTAAAGAAACTTAGGAAATATTTAAAACCCCAGGGCACATAGTGTTCGGCCATTAAAAATGAATTGGACACCCAAATATGTATTAATGTTGTTTTCATGACAAAAACAAAAACAACAGCAACAATGATGATGATGATGATCACACTTATTCTAGTGTTTATTTATTTATTTATTTTATAACACAGGGAACCTTTATAAAGAAGAGCCTTTTGGACTAGCCTCTAGCCATTAAAACTTACAGGCAACTGATAAAGTGGGAAAAGAGGGAGGGGAGCCTATTCATGAGACACATATTGCAACCAGTGGATATATGCAGTAAGCAATGAAATATTTCAACAATATAAAAGGATACTACCTTGATACTTGGATCGAGGGTAGTAGATATCTTCACATCTGGGGCAGTATATTTTTACCGTGCTTGACCGAGGAATGTCTGATTGACCAACTGGGAGGCAGGGTTGCCCACAGCAGTAAACTCTTGGACATGATACTAGGCATAGATTACTATAATTTAAAAAAGATTTGGCAGAAAGGAAATAAAGGAGAAAGAGACGTGAGATAATTACATCACAAAAAGTGACAAAAGGGCATCTCTTTATAATATGTAGCTGCCCCTTTTTCCATGATCAACTATCTAATGGGCCCAACTTCTACGCAATAACCCAGCATTCCGACCAGAAAGAAGATCACTGGCTCTCCCAATTGTTGATCAATAATCACCCATCAATCAAAGGCCTTATCAGGATAGCCCACCACTTATACATACTGGGCCGGGTAAAGGTCCCTGGACAAGACTTGGGGGCAAAAAATATATCTCTCCCAAAATTACCTGTCTGAGCCTACCTACCCATCAGAAGATTTAGGTCCAAATGATAGAGAACAATCCTAACTTCCTAACCCAGATTAAATTTCCAGCATAATGTATAATATCTCATTCCTGATGTGTACCACTAAGCCATAATAAGCGTAATATCATGTTAATACGCATAGTACACTATATATATATATAAATAAAAAATATTGGGTTTCTTTTTTGTTGGATAAGAAAGATGCATAGATTATAAAAAATTGTATATATATTTGGTATATAAAGTGAGTACAGCATTGCCAACAATGCTCGAAGGAGGAGATTCCTCCGTCCGAATCATACAAGAATGAAAATCATTAGCTTCCAAACTTTGGGGTAATTGACTTGCAAAAAAAAAAGAGAGTTTTCAAAGTGTAAGCTAGTCTAGCTACAAATGTTGATTCAGTCAATCAGGTGGCTAAGACCATAAATAAGAGGATGAAATTTTCTTACCAAAAAAATAATGATGAAATGTACAAAAAAAAAAATATCAGTCTAATTATGAAGATTTGACCGATATGTTGCAACAGGAAGATTAATAGAAAATAATATTAAAAACGACGCATAAAAAAGTAGTATCCCTAGTGACACCTAGTTACTTCTTTAATATTCTAGAAGATATATCTTGTACTTGTTGCATGCAACAAGTCTCCCTCACATGTGAACTCCACTAGTGTGTGTGGGGGGCTCACGTATTGTGAGAGAGCTTGTTGGGTATTGAGTACATGATATCCTTTCACTTAATAATCTCTCCAAGGTTAGGATGTTAGTTTGGTCCTAACCACAACCTGTTTTTTTAATGGAAAGATGACCTCCAATATATGTACTTATTTCTTCAACATTGCAAGGATATAGGTTGAGAAAGAAATGCAATTCAAGTAATGCTAGACGATTAGTTTATGAGACAAAAATTTAACAATTGATGAAGTGGAAAGTTGTTATCGACAGGTTAAAAAGTATTGTCAATGGTGAGCTCATTCAAGAGTCAGTAAAACTTGCCAACTCAACTATTTGTGAAAAGTATTATGTACAATGCTAAAGGGGCAAAACGCAAAACCCATCTTGGCCCCCCTTAATTTACATTTATTATTACTATTTTATGCTACATGAACCTATATTTGTTTGGAGGAAGATGAGACCCCTTTAATTTGCTTTTATTGCTAATATTATTTTGCTACATTAACCCTATATTTGTCTGAAGGAAGATGAAAGAAGTGATGGTGATTAAAATATGTACTAAATTTTAGTATGCTCTAGCCACCTTTCGCTCTTCTCCCTCCATTCTAAAAATATTCAAAAGGTTTTTGAGCGAGAGAGAGAGAGAGAGAGAGAGAGAGAGAGGCAGAATTCTTGACATGCAGACATAGTTACAAAAATGGGGGAAGGGATTCGAACACTAATTCGTCTAACAAAGGAGAGTAGGCTTTACAACTGAACTACAGGACTCTTGGTGACAAGTAGAATATTTAGAGAGTAGAACTACATTAAGCATAAGAAAACCATATCTCTATTCACATGAATATAACGCTATACTTCAACAAGTGCATACATCCAACTGCGGAGTTCAGCATTAAATTTTAAATTATCAACTTCAACTGTAAGAAAATTAATGAGAAAGTACAAAATGATGAATCTGAGCATACGATGGAATTCTAACTTATAACTGCCAACAATCACACACTGCCAAGCTAATGCCAGAATAGAAAAGCAACACCGGAACAATCCACTACAAGGCCATTTCATTACCTACACTACCAAAAATGAAATAGTTCTAGAGAAGATTACTGATAAACATCTAAAATTGAAACTAAATTCTTGCTTGTAATGGTTGCACATGGCTTTACAGTATTTTTCCAGAACACATAAAGTAGGGGAAGGTAAATGTCATATTTTAAGGAAACTTTGCAAATTCCACTGAATTCTTAAAAGCTTCCACACAAAAGCTAAGCAGTAGACTTGCATGAACTCTCAGCCCAATGAGAGTTTTGAATTCCAGCATCATGGCTTGTGAATCTTGAATCCAAACACTCGTTGAACATAGCTCTGTGCTGCCTTCTGTGGCTTGAGGTGCCCGTATGTCATCAAGAAGAGGTGGGGGAATGTGGTTCCGAAATAGGCCCCATCAATGTCTAGATAGAGTTAAAGAAACTTAGGAAATATTTAAAACCCCAGGGCACATAGTGTTCGGCCATTAAAAATGAATTGGACACCCAAATATGTATTAATGTTGTTTTCATGACAAAAACAAAAACAACAGCAACAATGATGATGATGATGATCACACTTATTCTAGTGTTTATTTATTTATTTATTTTATAACACAGGGAACCTTTATAAAGAAGAGCCTTTTGGACTAGCCTCTAGCCATTAAAACTTACAGGCAACTGATAAAGTGGGAAAAGAGGGAGGGGAGCCTATTCATGAGACACATATTGCAACCAGTGGATATATGCAGTAAGCAATGAAATATTTCAACAATATAAAAGGATACTACCTTGATACTTGGATCGAGGGTAGTAGATATCTTCACATCTGGGGCAGTATATTTTTACCGTGCTTGACCGAGGAATGTCTGATTGACCAACTGGGAGGCAGGGTTGCCCACAGCAGTAAACTCTTGGGCATCTCCCAAAATCATAGTTCTTGTACTTTTCCAACTGTAGAAGTTCCAAAATTGAGATTCTAGCCAGACCCAAATTTGATGAATATGAAAGCATGAAAATGTCACAGACAATCAAGAGTTACAATCTCACCATAGCAGCCATTCCTTTGCTTGTCAATATATATCGGGCATGAATCAAACCATAAAGCATCTCCGCTGCTGATTCAACTAGCTCATTCTGTTCCTCTGTAAACATATCACCTACCAATTTCAACCATGGCAAAGTGCCCATCATACAAAACTGACTATCAAATGAGTGAAGACTAAAACCACTCCACCATTTAGTTTAAAATATCAGGTTCAAAGAACAATTGTCCGGACATCAGATACCACCCAAAAAAGAGAGAAAGAAGAGCTATCATAAAACAATACAGCAATATCATGACTAACTCAAACATAGTACAAGCATTAACTTTAACAACTTCAACATGAATGAAATAATCATCACTATGTATTAACGCATAAGAACAACAATTTCTGAAGACAAGATGTAAGCTTACCATGAGAAGATTCAACATCCAAAATCAAATCAAGTGCATAATCATAATAAGGAACTTGACTACTTAACCCACAAAGGTTAAAATCATCTTGAATATAATCATCATCCACCTCACAAAAGAATTCATTTCCTCGCAGATTGCAAAACCATGAGATCCAAGATGTGTCATCTCCATCAGAGCCACTAACGTCTGATTCTTCACTGTCTGTTTCAGATTCCTCTGCAGTCAATGTAGATAACATGTAAATCAGAGAATTGATGAGAATGGTTGCGAACAATCAATAGTTTGCTATGAAAAAAAAAAAATTTGATATGAAAAACTTACAGGACCAGACCATGTAGAATACAATACAAGTATACATAGTGTGCGTGGGTGTGTGAAATATTTACTCAACAAAGACCAGGTACTCTCTTTCAGGAAGTAACTAACTAGGGAGAATGCAGTGTAATTGCACAAAAACCGATAAGAGTTGCAAAAACCTAATCAAGAATAAACTGTTGTAATTGAATGATCTACATATTATATAGAAAAGAATGCATATTGCACGCACAACACAGTCTAACCTGTAAAATGGCTCATTCTCAAAATATTAAAAACTGCACTTAAAAGTTAAAACAAGAATGGGAAGTTGTAGTTACATAAATTATGTAGAAGTTCCTTTAGATCACTGAGGCAGAGGCCAAAGATTACAAAACAATTAGTTACCATCCTATTCATACATCTATACTTATATAAAAATTTAAACTATAAAACATAATATGAAAGCCCCATTGTAAGCCATTAAAAATAGCAATGCCATCTTAGTAGCATATCTAATTCCTTTCTTGTTTCCAAGAGTCTTGCAACTCAATTGGAACCTCCTAGTGTTTTCAATTGAGACATCTACAATTAAAATCCCTACCCTCCCGTTATAACAATCGAATTTATTAAAATTACTTTCTTGTCAAATATAGCCACGAACTTTAGCAAGGTTCTTTATATAATGTTTGGCTATTTAGTAAATTCCATTCCTTGAAATGCAGTGCCCTTTTCTCATGATACCAGCATAAAATGGGAAATGTTTACCAGATATCTTCATCCCCTTTAAAAATTTACATCAAATGGCTAGAAACCTCTGGATGAAGTTTACTTTTTGTACACACAGAGAGTATGGGCGTCAACAGGAGGGGGCACCAATGCAAGTACACAGACCTGTGTTGATATCTTACAACAAAAACATAGTCCTTTTATCAATGCATCCTTCTCCAATCAAAGACATGCCAATTTCATAACCTATATATGCCCCATGTTTGTGTCCATGCAATCAAAATACACAAAAGGACATAAAAAGAAGTAAAGGGGGTGTTTTTTTTTAGGGGGGGGGCGCACCCATGGATAAAGCACACCTCCTTGAGCAGAATTTCTATATGAATGATAAACCCATTTTATAATTTCGGTCTTTATATGATCTGAAAATAATCCAGCTGGTTGACATTGTTAATGCTGGCAGAAAGCAGGTAGTTATTCCTCTTCATCTCTATGCATTGAGATCAAAATTTAAGTTATCCAACAAGTGACAATTGCATCTCCACTAGGAAAGTGGGAGACTGTCAATCATATTATAGTCAAAAGGACCAGCATACATAGAGTTCCGTCATAGTTTTCCTTTAATAATTAATACCATAAAAATGACTGACAGAATATCTAGTGGCCTTTGTAGGTATTACTGTCTCCTCCTTTAAAGTTTGGACAGACACCATTGTCTTTGATTTTATAGAAACTAAAACCAAAGTGTACAATAAGACCATGTGTGCTCTTCATAAGCCATAGCTCCTGTTGATTCAAGAGAAGTACCAATTTATACTTTTCAGTTCTTTTTGATAAGTAATGTTTATATTAAAAAGAAAAATAGGGGCACAACCCTAATACACAGGACATATACAAGATATACACCGATAACTTATCATGTAAAAGTTTAAATTTCTAGTTCTATCCCCTCTTCTTGGTCAAATGATGTTGCGGTTCATGTTCTATGAATAGAATGTCAGAAACTCAAAAGCCTAACCTTCGCTTCCCCAAAAAGTTATTTCATGAGCTTGACTTGAATAGCGAGTTGCTGATAAAAATAAGGAAGTATGAAGTATCCATTCCAAAATATACCATTTGAGGCTATACACTGACTTTCTCTCATACGGGTCTGGCCTATTATGATCTCCAGCTTTGTTTAACAGTCCAGTTTGTATCACTGATTTCTAAAGCCAACGGATTAACTTTACCAGACATCATAGCTGAAATATCCTTTCGTTTTCAGTAATAGGAAAGGGAAATCAACAATAATGGATTGAAATGTCTTTGACTATCGGCAGCATAATCTAAAGAAAACACGCAAAAATCTCTTCGACAACATACAATCACAAGTATTCACTTGAAATTTTCATAAAAGATACCATACTTAAAAATAAAACATAGAGAGACTTAGAGCTCCAACTATAATTAACCTCCTTTGCTTCATTGTGACGACAATTACCCTCTAATTTGAAGGAATATTCTTTTCTTCTTAAGCAGTCTTACTAGTTTTTATTTATTTATTTACAAATCTAAGCTCAGAAAGCAAATCACATAAAGATTGTAAAAAAACAACTGAAACCCATTTTTCCTTACTATAAGAAATCACATTTAAAAGACCCAAAACTTTAAATTTAAAAACAATTCCAAAACTTACCAATCTAAGCACAAAAAAAGCTCAACACACTCATAATTCGAAGTATAAAAGACAATTATTATTTAAAAAAAAAAAGAATCAAAGTTTCAGATTTCTCAGATTCTATTACAAAAGAGAGAGACAGAGAGTGTGTGTGTTATATACCATCGGAGCAATTGTTGTTGTTGCTGTTGGGGAGAGAGTCTCTGTGATCGGGTGGAGGTTTAGGCATGAACACGGACTTATCCTTGCCGTTGATCAACGAAGGTCTGGAGGTGGACGGCGAGGATCGCTCGAGCTGCTTATCGAGTGCCTCGTTGATCCGTTGCTTCCGATCGAGCTGGGGCCCGACTCCGACTCCGACTCCGACCTCCGACCTCGAACCTCCGACCCCTCTCTCCCTATACATCTTTGCCCCCACCCTTCCTTTCTCTCCGATCAACCCCTCTCTCTCTCTCTCTATCTTTCACTGTGTTCCGCGCTCAAAACGGCATCGTTTCGATTGATATCTCATATACGAAAATAGGGAAACCCTAGGGTTTGTGGAAATTAGGGGATTTTGTATTTACAGAATCAGAGAGAGAGAGAGAGAGAGAGAGATGGTTTCTTTATTTTTGTGATGAGAAGGAGGTCTCAGCTGGGAAGAGAGAGAAATGAGAGCAGTTCGGAGCGTGGTAGCCGATAAATCGGCGCGGAGAACACCTTGCCTTTTATAGCAGGGATCTTATGTTTTTTTAGTACAGAGCTTGTTTTAGATTTTGTTTATTCAGCTATTGGACACGTGGCACTTGATTGGCTCTTTCTTTCTTGCCCCCATCATATCAAAAAAAATCATAGCTTATTAACGGTCAAAACTAGTCACAACATTTTTTTTTTTTTTGCCCCCATAGTTTGTTTGGTTGGTAAATTGTAAACCATGTGATTCTTTAAAAAAAAAGTGATTCTTTAAATAAACAAAAAAAAAAAATTGATATAAAGGACAGTGTTACGGTAAGTTGTTATTGGTTATAATGTAACCTATCACTGAAATTACTTTTTTTGTTTACAATAATGATAACGGCCCATAACAGTTAATAACTTATCACTTATAATTTATTGTAAAATATTATGAACATAACATTTTTCGTTATATAAATTGATAAATTATGATTAATATGTTAATATTATTTTTGTATGGTTTTTACATTTTTTTAGATAGCATTATTGGTAAAGTTTGTTTATTGTTCTTGATCGAAAAATTTATGGTTTAAAAAATGCCTACACAAAAAAATAAATCCACTAATGTTTTGAACTGATGATAAAGAAAATCATTTTTTAAGTAGACGACATAAATTTGAAATTCTATTTGTACTCTTAAAAAATTGTTTTTATTATTATATATTAATTAATCCGTATTTGTCATTTTAATAATTATAAAACATTATGTTTTTATTTATTTATTTTGAGAATCACATTATATATTAATTGTTAAACTGTTAAAACAGAGTTGTTGATCTTATTGGGTCCAATAAGAAGGTGTTGTGCACGTGTCAGTTTCACCGTATGTATGATGAGAATGGTTGCATGTGAAAGTTTTATAACGTCTTGCGATGGAGACTCTTGGTGAGTTGGTGGAGATTTTTTTTTCCTTAGGTCCTTCGTGATTAACGTTTGTTATGTTTATATTGACAAAAAAAAAAAAAAAAAAAACTGGGGTGCAATAATTAATAATTAAAGAAGTAAGTGGGGACCCAAAAAAACCAGAATAGCTGGGAAATTTGTACTAAACATTCTCTTGGAGAGGGGTCCAGTTTTCTGATAATTGTGGAATCACCAAACCTTCACGTGCAAAGTATGTTTTGATAGTGCTTCAGCTTTGATTACTCCTACAAATTCAATAAACCGTGCAAACTGCATTATTCAGAAGAAGAAAAAAAAAAAAACCATGATATAAATGTTGCACATTTTTCTACAGAACGAAACACAGCTCCACCCCATTTGCCTATAAAGCAAAGATTGGTGTGTTAGTTGTATGCTGCTGTACAGTACTTTCTGCAACATGCGTCCACAAATTATCTAACACCATTGAAAATGTACGTGCATTCTGACTGGAGCTTCAGCCTGTAATGAATTGCCACAAATTCCTTAGTTTTATTGTGTTATCTTTATATGCCTAGTGTAATTTTTGTTGCGGAGGGTCATAACATATCTCAACATCATGAAATCAAGACTAACTGAAGTTACTATTAACTGTAAATCATTTTAATTTTGATAAGGCAGGACTCGGGGAGATTATCTTGACAATCTCATTATATCATCTTAACTTTTCCTAAAAAGTAGTATTGGTCATGCAAAATACGAATCATTTTTACATTTATTATACCCAATAACCTTTTGTCTATTAAATGTTATGCGATATGCTCCTCACTTTTTAGGTAGGTCAAAACATTAGATCGCCCAATTGTCCATGAATTAGGATAATAACAAGCAACAAATCAATAAATCAATAAGAGAATTATACCCAATAACCATCTGTTTTATTTAATGTTATGTGATATGCTCCCTCCCCTTTTTTAGGTAGGTCAAAACATTGGATCCCCAATTATTCTAGATTAGGATGTGGCCAAATGAGAATGACAAGCATCAAATCAATAAATCAATAAGAGAAAATTGAGGTGAGGGAAATACATTCCACAAGTATAAAAGGCACCACTAGAAAGAAGAGGTACGGCCTTTCCAACCCAAAAGTTACTATATTATTTCCCAAAAATTCCAAACCTAACTAATTCTATTATTGAAGTGTCACTAGTCTTCAGGGAGAAACCAATTTTACAACAACTGATGTTGGTGTTTGTGTAGACAAAAGCTAAAGATACATTCCGACTTTTGTGGTCTTCCTAGTTAAAAGAATCCCAACTCCTATATCATTCAATAATTTTTAATTAAACGTGTTGCATCGACACCATTAAATTACACTATCTTCTTATATATAATTATGATATTAATATGATCAAAGTTTAATAAAAGTTTAATATCAAATTTCAAATTTGAGGTGTTAACAGTTAACACGCTCAAAGAGAACATATATTTCAATTACTCACTTTGGGTGTATCTTGATCTTGATCTCTTTTTCTCTCTCCCTCTCTGTATGTATTCTCTATAATAACCTAGTATAACTTGATCTTGATCTCTTTCTCTAATGACTTCTTATCGCATAACTTTTAATGCAACCTGTTCACTGTTCTGGATTCCTATTTGGACTATTTGAATAATTTCCCAGCCATCTAGGGTCCTTTCAAATTGTTCACTTTCTACCAACTTGTTCTGCTAGAATATTAAGTGCGGAATCTGAATTGATTTTATTCCGATTTAAGCGCTTAGTGGAAGTCTAAACAAGCAGCTAGTCACATATCATTTACACACAAAAAAAGACATGTAATTACACATGCAAATCTCAGCCAAAGACTTATGGCATGTTTGGATGAAGGAAAGAAGGAGCGGGAGTGGAGGGGAATAGAGTAAAATTGGCTAAAAATAAGCTAATTTTGTGCAAAATCTACTCTACTTTACTTTACTCTACTCTCCCTCCCTCTCTCTCAATCCAAACAGACCATTAGTTAGAAAACAAAGATTAAATGAGAAGCTATGGCGAACGACATAAAGTTAATGCAGCTTCCATCCTCCTCAGTCCTCAGCGAAATACTTTTCCTCAGCATCATGGCTGGCTTCTCTTTGCCAGTGATCATCCAGGGTCTCATCGTTATCTACTTTTGAATAATCTAAATGTTCATGATCTTCCCCTAACAGAAACTTCTGCTGCATGATATAAGTGAATTGATCCATCTGATCTTGCATCTCCACGGCAGATAAAGTTTCTCTCTCATTGTGTTGTTCTTCAGTGGAGTGGGCACCATTGATTGCATCATCACGATGATCCGAGCCCATCTATAAGTGACAAGGCAAAATCTCAAAATGTCAGTCAGAATCAAACTGCTGGTTATGTTTACAGATCAAAATTTGGCAAGTTTAATGAGGTACAGCAAGACAATTTAAATTATAAATAATCTATACACAGAACGTCTAGGACCCACCAAGTAGTACTAGTGTCATAATTCTTTACTTCTGATGGCCTGAGTAATTTTCTTTGTTAACATCCTCGTTATATATGACAAGAAGGGCCAATCAAGGCATGGAGGGGTTCACTAAGGAATGAGTAATTTATTCACATTTCTTTTGGTTAGTTAAATAATTGAATCTCATGGACTGGAATTGAAATAGAACCAACCAATTTGACTCAATTTAATAAACATATATTACTGGATAAGCTTTTATCCAACTCAGATCCTGTTCTGACCTGTTGCCAACTCAGATCTTATCTTAACTAGTATCTCCACAATTAATGAAATGCTACAGACTGTATTTCACTCTTACAATACATTACAAAGGAAACTTCCTACTCAACTTCCTACAGACTGTATTGCTGGTTATGTTTACAGATAAAAAAAAAAAAAAAAAAAAAAAGATAGACGTAACTACTAAAAATCATAATTATGCTTCGGGTTGCATGAATCCATAAATTTGTTACTCATTTGGAAAGTACAAGTAGAGACTATTTGACTAGTTCTCTCTCTTTAATAATGTCATGGAAATAGCCAATCTAACATTGCAATAGTAAATTTAAACAAACTTAAGGGTATATATTACAAAGAAAATCTGATAGCTCTATAAGCCTGAGGCCCTGTATGTTGAATAGACACGAACTGGTGTTATCAGAATTAGTCTATGATGGAGCAATAGAAAAACAAAGTCAACTATTTGCTACGTTTCTCTATTCTAGACAATGAAGGAATGAAGGAAGACCAGTAATTGTTATAGCTAAGAACCCATAGTGTGCCCCATTTTTCCCAACAACATTCCGATTTTAAGTAACTGTGAGTAAAACAAAATCCTCAAAAACAACATTACCTTAAATCTATACCCTTTCAGAAATCAACGGTATAAGCGAGCAACTTAGACAGCAAGAAAATAAGATTTCATAATTAATTGAAAAAAAATAGTAAGAAGACAATGAATAATTATATAACAATTCAAAATTCAAAATTAAAAGATCATGCTAATGTTAAAATACTGAAGACAGAATGCGGACTATTCTATGCAGAAGTTTCCTATATATCAAAACATTAAATTTACTGGGCTTCCAAGATAAGATGCTTTTGTATTTCATTTTCTGAGCATCTGAAAAAAATCTACACCATGTACATTGCATTTTCCATTTATAAATATGCAAGGGAGAAAGTTCAAATTGTGCCACTATAATAATTTTAATATCAATTGTCTGACTGCATGTTTTAGGAAAGGCTTAGCTGGTTAAGTAAAATAGTGGAAAATCCAAAATCAACCCTCCAGATATTTAGTGAACAACTTTAGATAAACAAAATAGAAGTCATTCACTGACATGGATAAAAATAAAAATAAACCCAGAAAATACCTCTGCAGAATTTGCAGCTCCATCAGCCTTCTTGGCTTCTTCTTCTTCTTCATCCTC
Source organism: Quercus suber (assembly GCF_002906115.3). NCBI lineage: Eukaryota > Viridiplantae > Streptophyta > Magnoliopsida > Fagales > Fagaceae > Quercus > Quercus suber. The sequence continues at coordinate 153,663 of NW_027069714.1, forward strand.
CTCCTCCTCTTCCTCTTCCTCTTCCTCCTCCTCCTCTTCTTCTTCTTCTTCCTGGTTTCTATCATTACCAATCCAGTCCCTCTCAGCCACACCTAACCTCTGTTGCTCCCTTCTAATCTTTGCAACCAAAAATGCTTCCTCTGATCTCCTCATCAACGTCTCCGACCACCGCTCCCCCGGTCTTGCCATGCTCCTGCCTGTTGGATCCTGATATTTGCCTACATACTCATGATGCAAATATGGTTCTCTTTCCCTCATTGCATCCTCTGAGAAATATTGCCCATCGTGTATCAGTTTATCCAAGTAGGCTCGTCTCCGGTTCTTCACTGTCACTGACCTCAACTTCAACTCCTCTGATGTTGGACTCATTACACTTCTGAGGTGCTTTAAGTGCCAATTGATCTCATAATCTTCTTTAAGTGCATCAAATTCTTGAAGCTCATTGGATGTCAGTTGTGATCCATATCTTTCTGAGTCAATACATCAATGAAAAGGGAATCAGTGAAATTGGAATCTATTTATTTATTTACCTATTTGAAAACTAATTATAAAAAAAAAAAAAAAAATTCATCACAAAGAGAGGCCTCGAGTCAGGTACATAGGCAGTGTAAGAAAACTCCACCCAAAATTAGAAGTTCCACATTCAATAAATAAAGAAAGTCTAAGAAAAAGGAGATAAGAAAACAGCCACTCAAATTGAGGGTAATGCTATTCTTAGCTTCCTTAGGATAGATTTATAATCGTATGACCTTTAAACTATGTAAAACATAAACTTCCTAATTAAATTTTTTTTTTCTCTGCGTTCACAGAGTCCAAGCATAAGTGCCAAGAGCCTTGTAGGCTAGAAAGCACAGACAGGAACATGGAATGGATATGGTAAGGGTACCAAACAGTGACACGAGCAATTCCTAAAAATTCATAACATGACACAGTGGGTATGACATTGGTATGACACAGATATGACACCAGTACGACACCCCAAACAAAGTGTTTGAGCACTTTGTTCTCCATTATGAGGAAAACTAGGGTTCAAATCCCCCCTATACCCACTTATTGAAACAAATGAATTATAAAAATAAAAAATGCATATAGAAATTACTCTTAGATTTTTATTCATTTTTTAAATACCTTTGCAGTGAATTGAAACCTCAAATAACAAAAATCTCTACTCTATCAACATGTCAATCATCAACACCACAGATAGAATCCGAGTTCCTATTATCTCAGTCATAGAGCCCTAAGTAATAGGCTTAGCTGAGCTAGATTTTTCTTCTTCTTTATAATAAATTTATTTACATAAACTACACTGACATAGAGCATAGAAGTAAGAGATTTTCTCCCCCCTTTCTCTTCCTACTTTCCTCAGCAACCAAACAGAATATAGTGATTGTAAAAGAGAGAAAAGTCTATGCAGCGTTTAGTCGCTGAGAATAAAATGAATTAAAAAAAAAAAAAAAAATCAACCAAGATTTTCAACTTTAGAACTAAGAAAACACACCAAAAAAAAAAACAGAAAAGTAGGGTTTAAGAATTGACAGGAAATTCAAACTAATTAAGGTAAATCATTCGTATATCGAATGCTAAAACAGTTTCCGAGAAACCAAACAGAAAACTAGAGAGAGAGAGAGATACCTAAGAAGAGGGCGACGTCGCGGGAGAGAAGGTCTAGGAGGGCGGCCTTACGGTGAGAAGGATGATTGGAAATGGCATTGGATTGAGGGAAGTAGAGATTCTCAACGCCCGATAGTCTCACTGTTATGCTCTCCATCCCTTCTCTGCTCACCATCTCTCTCTTCCTTTTCCTGGTGACCAAAAATGAAGAAAATCTCCAATTGAACGAGTCGGTGCGTTTTGGGACTCTTCTATGGGCCCAAATGGCCATATCCCACTATTTTAGATATAATTCTATTTGCAAAACATTTAGAAATTTATTACATTTTTAAAATTCAAGTCGGTAAAACTTGAGTTTGTCGTACAAATCAAGTTCTTTGAAAAATAGACTTCAAGTTTATCGTGCTATTTTTTTATAGAACTCGAATTTTTAAAATTTGAGTTACATAAAAAAAATTGTGGATATTTTTCATGGAACTCGAGTTTGTAAAATTTGAGTTACATATATATATTTTGTCAAAAAGTAGTAGATCCTTAATTATTTCGTAAACAGTAGTAAATCTATATATATTTTGCCAAATAGTGGTACTTGGCCATTTTGACCCTCTTCTATTCGGACGTTAGAAGAGATAAAGGAAAAATTTTATTGCATGCTAGATTTCACAATTTTAATTAAAATTGTATTTTAAGGTTCGGCTTTTAATTTTTAGCTTTTATGAATAATTTTTTAAAATATTTTTTATACTTTAACAATTTTTTTACCAAAAAGTTAAATAAGTTATTCCCAAACTAACACTAAAAACATTTTTTTTACAAGATAAAGGACCAAGAAAATAATCTGCCCCAGTGTGAAGTTTTTCACAGTTCTTCTATCATCTTCATGACCTCTTAAAGTTCCTAATTGAGATGAGTCATGGCTGCCTTATCTTCCTGAGTCGTGTATGGGCAATATAGTGGCCTAATTTTGGGTTTGACCCAAGCTTGGATCCTCGAGTTCACTTGGCCAAACTCTTACTCTTGGAATGTTGTACCTTACATAAGGAATTTGAGCCCACAAATGTCTTTAGGCCAAGTCAAGCTTCATTATCCTCCCTATTTTTAAGGGTTTTTGAGAATTTCATGTAATTACTAGAATCTATTGACTAGAAAGCCCAGTGGCAATGTGTATATAATGAGTATGTAATAAGGAGTGTATGACTATCTTTACCGAAGAAAAATTATTGCACAAGACAGTCTAATGAGACATATGTCTCATGTGTGGGTCCTAAATTGTGCTTTGGGGTTATTATTATTATTATTCTCCATAAATTTACACTTTTTTGCATATAAAATATAATTTCAACTTATGTGGTAGATTATATAATGATTGTTCTTTATTATTAGACCAAAAAATCAATTAATTTTTTGGTGTAAATTACATTTAAACTTTGAACCTCTTTACTCAAAAAAAAAAAAAATAATAATAATAAATAAAATTGAACATCAAATCTCTTATTTAATGACAATTAAGAGACATTACCAATTGTCTTGGTTTTATAAGAATTTAGTCTATAAATTATTAATTATTGTATTTGACCCATCTAAGGTCTGGGTTTAAATAAAATTGTTAAAATATTATTTAAAATAAGTGTTTTTTAGCACGTGCAGAGTACATGAGATATGATCCTTTTTAACAATTTAATTTTAACCAATCTTTAGGAGGTTAAAATATATCTATTGAAAAAAAAAATTAGGGCTAAGTTGTGATATAGTAGCCAAACCATAGAAAGGCAGATTGAAATTTATTTATCTTATTAGGAAATTGAGGGGTTAAATTTGTCTACATCACAAAGTCTATTATCGAAACCTAATGATTTTAATTTAATCCAAACTTTAGGGTTCAAATTTAACGAATAAAAATTTATAGACTAAATTGTGATAGGGTCAAACTATAAGGAATTATATATATATATATACAGACACTATGAACCGACTCAAAAAAAAAATATATATATATATATATATATATATATAAATGTTAGTTGTTTGCATGCACGGAACCATGGTTGGATTTGGGGGCAATGGCCTCCAATTTTTTAAAAATATTATTATTATATATATGGGTGCTAATTTTAGCAATTTTGTTTTATAAAATTATATTTTTGCCCCCTTAAAAATATTATTGATAAAAGAGTATTGTTATAGTCACAAATTTTTCTATGATATTTTTACAAACTGTTAAAGTGGATTAAAGTAGCAAAATTCTTATTGATTTGTATTTGGACCCTTCATTTACATTATCAGTAATTTGTAAAAAACTTTGTAGTTCAAACATTTTCCTCATTTTAAAGACCATTAAAAAATTTATAAGTCTAAAATCTAAAAAAAGAAATATACAAACCCAAAAATTAGTACAACAACAAAAATTACCAATAGTAAAACTAAAAAAAAAAAAAATTAAGCTTATTCAACCAATTTTACTTAAAACAAACAATCTGACCTTTTAAAAAAATTTAAACAACTAGCAGCTAGGTAACTAAGTAGCAGTAAAGTCGGAAACCGAAGTCACTGCACACAACCAACAGCAAAGCCGCCTCCTCTAACTCTAAGTTTTGGCCCTATCTTGTTTGTTTGTTTATTTTTGTTAGCTAGAAAGCTAGTCAGGGATTATTTATTTTTGTTATCAATGTTCTAGTCATACGTATTATCTTAAAGAGGAAATACAATCAGAATTCAAATCAAGCTAAGCTACTGTCGTTTATGCAGAGAGTACTCTAAGCAGTCTGTCTTCAATGCAGTCTGCAGATCAGGTTCTTCCTCTTCTTTTCTTTTTATTCTTTGAGATATGAAATCATCATGCATTCTTTAAACACAAGAAGCTGACCGTTTGAGATTTGTTGACAAATAAATTTTCACTTGGAAGTCCCACGATTACCTTGTTGCTTTCTTTTTCTTTTTTTCTTTATTGTTTTTTCGTGTTTATTTTTGAAATTTTCCTGGCAGTTTTCTTTCTATGTTGTGTTGTTTCATGGTGCATGCGGATTTAGCTACTGAAAAGCCATTCTAAAGGTGGTGAATTCATTACTCTGTATACTGTATGGATTGATTTAAGAGGAATATTATGTTCACAATACTTTCACTACAAAGTGTTCTATTGTTTTTTTTTTTTTTTTTAATGGGAAAGTGTCTTATTGTTATTAGTTGTTAAGGGTGGCAAAAAAGTGACTTATGTTGTGAATTCAAATCAGAACTAATAATAACTTACCATCTATGATTTGTTATAAAAATATTGTGGACGTGCCACTTCTCTTGATTTAATGGACTTGCCCGCATTACTACCGTTTCCTAACCTTGGTACTTTGTAAGCCACCAAGCGTAATTTGCTTCAACAATGCTCCGATTAATGTCACATTTGTCACCCTAGTTTGCCTGTGTTTTCACTGGCGATAGAATCGGTCACTAAGTACGTATTTCCCAAAGCTGGGATTGGATAGTTTTAGAGTTTTAGATCAACAGTACAGTTCCTTATACTATAAAGTTCTTGGGGATAGATTCGTCAGTACTGTTAGATACTTAGATGAAGGTCTCAAGTAAATGTTTCCAGAAAAGTCGTTATTCTACGCAAGTTCTACAACTGACTCTTCTCTACTAGTTGGAGGGATTAGAAGTTAAGAACTAATTAAAGCAAGAACCTCATATATTGCAACTTTTACTCTTTTCCAAATGCATGCATGGTAGATTATTCTGTGCGTTACTTAAAATGTTAACTTTAAAGTACTCTGGATTTGTCACATATTCTATTCTTTGCCCCCTTACAGCTTCATCTGTGATCTGTCTCATTCATATATATATATATATACAAAGTTCACCACAATATCACGTTGTCAACTGCATTACCAAGATATGGAAGCGGAAATCAACAGCTCCTTAGAGTATACACCGACATGGATAGTTGCCAGTGTCTGCTTCGTCATTGTTCTAATATCTTTATGTGCTGCGCGTGGCATTCATCACCTTGGAAAGGTATTCAAACTCATCTGTCACCACCTAGAAAAGTGACATCATTATTATAATGCATATAGTAAATTAAGGAGTACCTCTTTAATTAATTTTCTGGTCTTCTCTATATTCATGGTTTGATCTTTCTCTGGCTTTTGGCTGGAAAATACTAGGCCAAATTTCTCTCTCATTTCTAGGCTGCTGCATTCTAGTCTTGAACCTTATCAAATTCTGCTAGTGTTGTTGGTTGCATTCTAACCCAAGAAAGTTATTTTAGAGTTAGCTTTTGATTCGTACTATTGAAGTTAGAAATTTAACTGCTTCACTGATCCAGTTTTGACTTTACAATGACAGCCCTCATTGAGATTTTTGTCAAAAATGTCTTATTCTTAGTTCTAAACGAAATAAGCATAAGATCTGAGATAGACTTTTTGACAGAATCTAGAATTTTTTTTATTTTATTGGTCTGGTATATATTAAGCACTGCTCCTCTTGAATGATAACTTTACTGGAAAAATTGCTGTGTTTGTTCCAAAAAACAAGTTCTCAAAAACTGTTCTTTTTTAAAACACAACTGCACTGGTCCTTTTAACATTTTTGCTCTGATTATGGGAAACTAGAACTTTTTTTTTTTTTTTTTTTTTAAGAGATAATTACAACAAGCTGCTAATCTCGTAACTCAAACCATTTCTTTCTTAAGACCCCAAACACTTTATACATGGAGAGATGTCAATTCAGCTACAAGGCGCTTGATAACTAGAACTTTATTTTATAAAATGATTTTGTAATGAATCTTTTTTTATTTATTTATGCATAGTGGGGTCTTTTAAGTATTTTGCTGCTTGTTGCATTGGTTTGCATTTCAGTTGTTGCAGTATAACCGTCAAGATGAACTAAATGAAGCGTTAGAAAAATTAAAGGAAGGTTTGCTCCTCTCCCTCTCCCTCTCTCTCTCTCTCTCTCTCTTTATTAAGAGAGATTAAAGCCAAGTTTACAATTCTAGTCATCTTTCATATATGATTCATTTTGCCTTGCAAATTCAGCATGCCTAAATTTTTTACATTATTTGCAAAGTCTAAGCAATGTGCTACGTACTGATTTTTGTTGTTTCAGAACTGATGCTTTTAGGGTTCATTTCCCTTCTATTAACGGCCTTCCAAGGTTTCATAAGTCGCATGTGCATACCAACTCATCTTTCATATACCATGCTTCCATGCAAGAGGGGCACTGTTTCCTCCAATGGTTCCGAACATTACTATAATCTTGCTACAAACAATCGACGACGGCTTTTGTCTGAAGATACTAATTTAGGGCACTGCCTACATGAGGTATATCATAGTCCTGTAATTTTAACTGATTTTTATACATTAGCCTTTATTATTATTATCACTTCTTAGACTTATTGTATTGAATTGCTGCTCTATATATAAATGACCATGAACAAGCAATGAAAATGTGAAACATACATACAGATATATGATAATAAAGAATATGTACCCCTTCGCTGCAAATATACATGATTACAGATGTAGTCAAACAATGGGGGTCTGGGAAAATTTCGGATTACTCGACGTAGCCATTAGAGAATACAGTAAAGATACATGGATAGGTAGCTAACTAATAAAAGGGAAAAGATTACTTATAGATGGAAAAGGCACGGGATCTTTCACCCCAAACAAACATTTGTATATGCTATCTATTGAAGCTGATATTCAATTGATATATTGTTACATAACTAGTTCTCTCTCTCTCTCTCTCTCACAGGGGAAGGTTCCATTGATATCATTGGAAGCATTACATCAGCTACACATTTTCATCTTTGTATTGGCAATTTTCCATGTGATCTTCTGTGTCTCTACGATGGTCCTTGGAGGAGTCAGGGTATTATATTGATGTCTTTATATATATATATATATATATATATGTTTTTAGTTAGATTTTCAGTTAAGAAGTTTTTACACCTTAAATGCCTTTATATATATATATATATATATATATATATATGTTTTTAGTTAGATTTTCAGTTAAGAAGTTTTTACACCTTATATGTGGAAATTGGATAAATAAGCGTTTCATAATTTATATATTTTTTCTTCTACATATGTAGATACGCCAATGGAAGGTCTGGGAGGATTCAATTAAGGAAGAAATTTCAAGAGGGGGTAACATAAACCAGAATTTTTAAAATGCCCTGAATTGTCTTTGATGTTTTTGGTTTGTTTAAGATGCCTATATGAATTCTGAATATTTTGTGCAGATTCAACGAAGAGAAACGCTCCTGCTTATGCTAACAATAAGTTCTTGAAACAACATACACAAGGATTTTGGAGAAAGGCAGAAGTTGTAAGTTGGCTGGTGAGTTTGAACTTGTCTGTGCAATAATGAAATTCTCAAATTATCAATCTTTAGGTAACTGTAATTGTTTTTCCTTTCATTAAATGGAAGAACTCGAAGCTTATCTCATACACTTCAATATCCCTAAATTAGTCATAAATAACTTCATTTATACAAAAAGTTACAGTTTTTTTTTATTTAAATTTTTTATAAAGAAGAGGAGGTATTATTAATATTTATAGAAGCGTCTGTCAAAATTAGCAGATCATGGGGAATTCCTTATGGGTTCCCACTTTCATCAGGTCCCATACAAAACATTCATACACAAAAGATGGGCAACTGTCAAATTCTTCCATGCTGCTTGAGTGTTCTCTTCCCCCTCTTTGTCAGTCTATCTACACATCTGTTAGCTTTATGGTATATGTGACATGGATGGACGGTCTAGTTGCGAGCAAATAGATTCCTGAAGTCACAAACCAAAACATAAATGTGTGGTGCCAAAACACAATGGATTGTTTTTCTTCGTCGTTACAATTACATTTCTATTACACAATTTAAATTTTACTTATTTTATTTGCATGACTGATTTTTAATTTTATACCTTATGATGCTTACAATATTGAACAATATCTCTTCCTACATGTCTTAAGTTAATAAAGTTATTTCCTTATTGAAAATAAGCTTGAAGAAAGAGCCATCACTGCATTATGTGTCTTATTTGCAACAATGATTTGGTTACACATTTGTTTTTCCTAAATTTTTTTAAATTTCTACGTGAACTCTAATTTGAAAGAAATGGAGTCTATGGGACTTGGATGCTCCAAGTCAATAAGTCAAGCCAATTGGTACCTTTCACATGCACACTAAGGCAGGCAACAAGCAACGAGCTGATGCAGACACAATGAGCAATGTTGTAAAGAGTATTACAGATAAATTTTCTCTACATGCATGGCAAAAAAGACATTAAAATAGAGAAAGAAAAGAAAGGTCAATCATTTCTATGCAAGATTTACTAGCTCAATCATGAACCATCAGCAGTACCAAATCATTTGCAATTTGCCATATTGCGCAGATCCAGAAAATGGTTTTATATTCTTTAAACTAACTTTACTGAGATCCCTTTAAGAATGTAAGTAACTACTTTGTGCATTAAGGGGATGTCTCATTTGCATTTAAACCACAATGCACCATTTGGACAGTGTTGTGAATAATGCAGAACAACTCAACTAGATTTTGTGCATGTCTTTGGAAACAATAGTGCAATTTAAATTATTTAATCGTTCATAATAAATCCATCATATTGCAAATAGTAGTGTATTGTTTCTGTTTGAGTTTAAAGTACTGCTCTATGCTTGAAATTTTGTGTATATAAAAAGGTTGAAAGCATTTTTTATTATGGAAGTTAGAATGTTATCCTAGTATGAAGGCTTACATCCAATGTGGTGACACCCAGAGTTTTATATTTATTGGCAGATATCATTCTTCAAACAGTTTTATGGCTCTGTTAACAGGTCCGATTACACTGAATTGCGAAAAGGATTCATCAAGGTTAGGTTTGCATCATTTCTAGGTACCATATAATACAGATCTAGATTGTTTCATATGCCATTTACCCTAGTTTTCTCCTTGCAGGAGCACCAACCTCGAAATCCTAAATTTGATTTTCACAAATACATAGTGCGGACACTTGAAAATGATTTCAAAAAAATTGTTAGCATAAGGTGAAACTGAAAGAAAGGTTAACTTTAATTATTGAATTATTTTACAAAATTCAATTTGACTTTTTAGATAAATGTTGTCAACTGTAGCTGGTACCTATGGGTGTTTGTTGTGGTTTTCTTGCTACTGAATGTGGCAGGTAATTTCCAAATCTTGATTGATTCACCTCATTTCATAATTGGAATTTCATATCTTACTTGTGCGTGAAATGAACATGCAGGGTGGCACTCGTATTTTTGGTTGTCATTTTTGCCAGTGATTGTAAGTGGCTTTGGTTGATTCCAAGTGAAAATTAATTGTCTTTGTTTATGGAATGACATAATTGGACTTATTCTTGAGTTGGTTGGAGTGACAGCTGCTACTTTTCGTGGGTGCTAAGTTAGAACACATAATCACTAGTTTGGCTCAGGATGCGGTTGAGAGCAAGATAAATAATCGTGAAGCACAACAGGTTACAGAGATGACCAGAGACAATAGTGCAGTGCATAATGTTGTGGAAAAAAACGCCGAAGACCATGAATTACCTCGAGTGAAGCCTTCAGATAAACACTTTTGGTTTAGTAGCCCTGACATTGTTCTGGACTTACTTCAATTCATTTTGTTTCAGAATTCATTTGAGATTGCATTCTTCGTCTGGATCTTGGTGAGGATATATATATATATATATCAGATAGACAGCTAAATAGTACATATTTATATATCAGTTAGTTAGCTAAATGGTAAATAATCAATTTCAAAAGCATATTTGCAACTGCATTCTTACGTAATCAAATATACTATGCAGTGCATATATGGATTCAATTCATGCATCATGGAGAAACCAGGCTTCATTATCACAAGACTTGTTATGGGGTAATACTTGGGGGAGAGAATATGGAACATATTATCTTAGCTAGCCTGTGTGTGTCCCATCATTCACATGCTCACGTAATATTTTCCTTATGCAGTGTGATTGTTCAAGTGCTATGCAGTTACTGCACCATACCTTTGTATGCTCTTGTGACCCAGGTTAGATAATATACAGAATCACAGATATGCTTTTTTGTTGGAATAATATATAAGCTTCACCTAACACCTGAACTTATCACTCATTTCTAAGTACTTCCCTGTCTAACATTTGCTGACTGCTTGAAGATGGGTAGCTCATACAAAGGTGCTATATTTAAAGAGTTTGTGTCAGAATTCAGAAAGAAGGGAAAATTCGGAAGACCAATGGGCCAAACTGAAGAAAGACAGATACAAATGCAAAAAATGGCTAAAGAATCACACCAAAATGATCCAATTTCAGAACAAGCAATTGTTGTGATTGAAGAAACTAGTACATCAATAACTGAGCTTACTTCTGTAGCACAACTGCCTTTTACATCATCTTAACTTTCTCTGATGATATCAAGGACATTAGATTGTTTCTTCTCTTCCTTGAAAAATGATGTATCTTTTCAACAATAAAAGAAATTAGGTTTGCTTTGATATCATTTACATGACCCAAGGAAAGCGCTAGTCACACTAATACCAAAAAGGACCAATCAAGTTGCAACTTGAACTCCTTGTAATCAATCATAACCTAAGATTCACTTATTAAACATCTGATGTGAGATTCCCCTCTTGGCTTTGTCTCATTGTCTATTTCTTAATTATTCGATTCCATCTAATAGAACTACAGTAAATAATGCAGGAAATCAGCATCACACCAAAAAAAGAAAAAAGAAAAAATGAAACATCTATAACGTTCTATATGGTTTTATAAGTTCCAGTTGCTAAAACGATCTGACGAGAAATACAACAGCAAGCGAAATAAAAGGTTCAAAGTTCAAACAGCCAGTACTGTTTCAGCTGACTCTCTAAGGTTTAACCCAACATTCATACAATATACTGTTTAACATGCATCATCAATACCATACACAGAATTAATTAAGCTGCAAAACCATCTACCCGGTAAAGTAAACCCTGAAATGGATCCCAGTTGAAAGCTGTGATCAGCTACAGGCACAAGCAGAACAGATACAGTTTTAGCCTAAAAAGTTAAAGGGGTCATACTTTTGTTATATAAAGCATCAAAGCTGCACCATTTGTGTAATTTTTATTTTATGCACAACATATTGCAAAATTAAAAATCCATATGAAACAAAACATCATAGAGCTTAAGGTTTAGGAGACTGTGATGTAATTACCGTCAAACTAACTGAACAAGCATAACTTATTCTCACATTCACAGATGGCAGATGGTAACTAAGAATTTACATAAGAAACTGACATGCTTAGAAGTCTCTAGCATTTCTTATATGATATAACCAATCATTGTTTTTTTTTTTTGCTCCTATTTTGGGACTAAGGCATTGTTGTTGTTATTGTTGTTGCGTGTACAGTTTTTGTACTTACAAAGATAAACCCTGTGGCTCCAAAAAAATAGAGTTACAAGGAGATAATGTTGTATATAATTTCCACTGTAGTCAGGTGCAGGATTCCATACTTTGCACCTGCTAATGTCCTTATTAACCAACCACTGCACAAAAGTTCAGCCAACATATAATTTAATTACCAGTAAAAAGACAGCCTTCTTTTTTATTACAGTTTTATCCATCAACTGAATGACAGGAAGAGGAAAATATGTTCTGTTTTCATATTTTATTTTCTTAGAGCAATGATCACAGAAAAATAATCATATTAGGAATTCAGAGCACAAACCTGTAGATATAAAGGAAAGCTTCAGGGCCAAAACCTCATACTTGTTACCACAATGGCATAGTTGAAAATTGTGTAGGGAAAAGGCGAAACCCTAAAGAGAGCAGCCACTTTGAATTGATGGAACCAGGTTCCTTCTCCAGCAAGCTAATCATTTCAGCTTTATTGGGCCATCTCTTTAACCATTGCTGCACAAGTAAGAAGAAAAGATGGACGGATATGTAAAAACAAGGCTAAAATTCAATTTATTATAACACATTCATCATACACACGCAAGTCACGTGACCACATGGGAGTGTGTGACTATTGTTACTCAGAAAAAAATGGTCTCATGAAATAGTCTAATGGGACATCTCTCTCACATGTGTAGGTCTCATTCTGTGCTTCACTGATATTATTACATTTTTATCTTCATAAATTTACACTTTTTATTAATAGATAAAATCTAATTTCAACTTATGTTGTAGATTACATGATGATTGTTCTTTATTCAAAAATGAAGATACCAATTAGTTTTCTGTGTAAGTTGCTTTTTAACTCCAGGTCTCTTATTCCTTAACAATTAAGAGACTTTACCAATTGACTTGGTTTTACATGAATTTAGTTTTTAAATAATTTATTATTGTATTTGACCCATCTAAGGTTTGGCTTAAAGTAAAATAGTTAAAATTTTATTTAAATAAGCATTTTTTTAGCACATGAAGAGTACATGAGATATGATCCTATAACAATTTAATTAATTTTAATCCAAACTTTAGGAGGTTAAAATATTACTATTGAAAATTTTGTATGGCTAACTTGTGATATAATAGTCCAACCACAGAAGGGCAAAGTGAAATATCTTATTAGGAAATTGAGGTAGTAAATTTGTTTACAAATTACCAAGCCTATTAACAAAACCTTAGTGATTTTAATTTCATCCAAGCTACTCTCTCTCTCTCTCTCTCTCTCTCTCTCTCTCTCTCTCTCTCTCCACTTACAAGGTCAGTGGCACTTGGGAGTGACACAAATTGCACATAGAAATGATCAACCAGTTGTATCCTGGGAAGCCAAATTGGCTGAGAGACAAATTAAATGGCCAGAGTAACTTCTACTCTCAAGTTTTCACAATTGGCCTATACAAAAAAAGTGGCTTCTTTAAATTGCAAAATCAAGTGGATTCATCCATTTCTAACACATGTATTAACAAAAGGAAGCAATTTGCAAAATAGATCAGTCCATAGCACATAAAACAGAGGCATTCAGCTTTCCACACAATAAAGAAACACATTACATAGACATAAAAGTCTATTGCCAAATGCTGGATGGACCAGAGCCACTCAATGAATTGTTTGCATGTTATGGAGATAAAACAGACTAGAAGAATTAATGCATAAATGAAAAATTGAAAATATTACTTATTTGTCACATGGGGAGGGAAAACACGCGAAGCAAAGGCTCTTCGAAATATATCTGCAAACTCTGCACTTAGGCCACCTATACCAAGTGATTGAAGATTAAACTCCTTCTGCCTGAAGATGTTGCTACTGGCTGCCTCACGCTGATTGACTATCTGCAAGTCAAAATATAAGTTACTGGATTTAATGTTTGACATCAAATTGATCAGCCTATAATTACTCTGAGCAACTGTGATCTGTATAAATGCTTATCAGGCTACACTGATCATGCTCTGTTCAACAGAGGAAGAGGTAAATAATTAAGGGGAGATGCAAGTGTAAAAGATATTTTGACTGATTTGTCATGGCAGCACCTTCTTTAGCACGCATTAAGCATAAAAGAAATATCAGGTACAGAATCCACCAATCTAATAGCATTGATTTGTTAATTATGCAAACAAACAAATGATTGAAGAATTTTTCATGAACATCAAACAAAATACCTGAAGTTAGTTTTGTCAATGGCATTATGTATATAGAAAGTTTTTCGTATTATTATATTAAACTCTAGGATAGCAAACCATCTTTTTTTATATAATGTAGGGAACTTTTCTAAAGAAAAGCCCTTTGGATTTGCCTCTAGGTAGCAAAACCTAAAGAACAAATGACCCACCTGCCAGAACAGTTGCCAGGTAATCCAAGGGAGTTCACCACTGACAGGCAAAGCATTTCATGCTCATGCCCAAGAGCTAGGATAGCAAACTTATCACAAATTCAATATAATTAAACCTAACCAGTATAGGATAGCTAAGCAGAATAAGTGGAGAAAGAAGCCAATGGGAACTAGCTCAAATGCATCTCCTCCTAGAAAGAACAAGGTGGAGGGCGAGGTAATGAGTTCAAGACCCACTAGTGCATGTGTATTTACCAATAAGAAAAAATTCAAAACAAGAACAAAATATGTGTGCATATAAAGACTAGTACACAATCAAATACAGAAATATACCTTTATTCCACTCGCATTTGATGTTTCAAAGACAATGTATGTATCTCTTGATATCATCCCTCTTTCAATAGTACTAGATTTTTCTTGCCCCTCTGTGGCAGCTTGATTGACTGTGAAAATATAGTTATTTCCATGAAACTCAAATGACACTCTTTGCCCTGCTGCCATTACCTGCGTACAACAAGAACAATAATCCAAAGCTTGAAGTGATATCATCCAAAAAGATTTAGGAAGAAAATAAGGCAGGCAAAACCTATAAATACACTGGGAACATTAATACACGTCTCATATGTTTCCCGTTAGGGAAAAAAAAGGTGGGGCAAGAAATTGTTCGAAAAGCTATTTTGTTTGGATTTGGAGGAAAATTCCTTTAACCCATTACCTAGCAGCTAAAATGACCATCTACATATACTTTTCATCACATGACCTACTTATTAGTCACGTGCCTTGTTTAGATGGATTAATGAGTCATGTGATTTAGTACACATAATGGTCATTTGAATTGCCATGTAATGGGTTGAGAACTTTGTCCTAATAAGATTCCATTATCTCCCACTATTGTCTCAGCAACCAAATGATAATGGCATACAGGGCCCAAAGCAAATATAAGGGTGAGAAACTCACTCTCTTTGACTGTTCCATAAAGCCAGCATAATACCTCGTCAGCAAATGCTAGGCAGACTCCTCCCTGCCAGCCAATTTTGTGAGAACCCAAAGAAAAAGGTAAGAAACACTAAAAATTAGTTCATCAAGACATGTAAAGACTTGCTGAACATCAGTGGTAATCATCATGCATGTATTTGCAGCAAAAGAGTTTTTACCTGCCAATAGTTCTTCATTTTCACTCGCTGTGTTATGTCTTTGGTTCTAAGTCTCTCTGTTCGGAC